>NC_079369.1:11054693-11184693 GCF_021018895.1 Seriola aureovittata | reverse complement strand
GAGAGAGAGCAAAAAGCAAAGTAGAGGGAGGGAGAGTCTGAGAGATAAATAAGGGTGGAGAAAGAAAGAGAAAGAGTTCCCATGTTGTTATCACACTGTCAAAATATTAGCATTAAAGCTGATTGTATTGCACTGCCCAAGTTCAATGTTACGTCAAGGAGACTTAATTGGTTATTGCAAAGTGAAAACCAAACAGAGGCCATGCTGCGGTTTCAAAGACAAACACAAAACTAGCTACTATGGAAAAACATGCAAACCAAAATATTCATAGGGATTACATGAAATAAGTGATACTTTGTTTGTATCACTCAGCTGTAGCACCCGATGAGGTAGTGTGATGGTACATGTGTTGCCTCTATTATGCCGTCACTAAGCTGTTTTGGTTATATGGCTACATGATGTAATTGACACAGTTTCTGCGTAGTTGTTTCAAGTATGATTGTCAGGGGCAGCAGAAGGATAAATGTGACAGATGTTTGTGAGAAATCATGAAGCATCATGTCAAATTGGATCTCTGAGTCCAGTGCACCTGATATTTGACTTTGACTTTGACGTCTTAGTTTCCTTTCCGAATGACTCGCTAAATCAGGTTGAAAACTGTCTTAGAGATATAGTTATTAAAGACTTTATATTATAGGCCTATATGATAAACTCTGATGTATATAAATATAAAAAACATGGGCCGGTTTTCTTTTAGAAGGAGTGGGAAATGTCCTATCATGCTAACCTCAGCAATGCTTCACTTTAGCATGTCACCTGACCTGCATTATTAGCACAGCCTTTTGTAATTTGAGCTATGTTGTGTATTTTTGTGAAATGTCATTTAAAATCTTCTTAGTTTACATTTTGATCAAGTATTACTCACATTTATCAACTATATTTCACATGTTCTTTTTTTCTTTACTTTAAGTCTCTGCATTTAGCATTCATAAGCAAAATATAAACATTTAATGAATGGTTTATAACACACATAGTTGTAAGCAGGTATTAATGCTATTAATGAATTTGTGTAAAATATTAACTCCTCCTGTGGGCACCCATAAGCAGAGGCTGGTGTATAAGCAGATAAATGGTAAAACACAGATGTGATTATATAAACTATGGCTTCATGGGAAAAGTTTTAATTTTAAGACTTTACATTAATAAACAATTAAAAAATGTCCTTAAATCTTATAATCTCAATAACCTGTTTGTATAGAGCAACCCCTTTTTTAATTTAGAGATGAAAAGCTCCACTTAGTAAACAAGTAGCTAGTTTAAATTTGCTCCATAACAGCTGCAGAAGCTGCACTTCACCAGTTTTACTAATCTGGTGAATCAAAAGTCTGTGTAAGGATCAACACAACAATACGCAGCAACTTCAACTATGAAATACTGCTGATGTATGCAACAGGGAGCTTCACTGTGTCAGGGACATTTGACAACGTCAGCTCCCGTTACACCTGATTTCTTCTCTTGTGTAACAGTTAGTCCTTTGTTGCTTTTTCAGGGGCATTTGTACTGATGTATCCAGGCCATAATACTTGAGTGTTACTGCTAAAACTCAGCTGCATCTTCTACCTGTTACATAACCACTGGAGCTGTGATTTCAGGCAGGAATGTGCTATTGGGAATTTACAAAAAGGACTGTGTCGTTTGTTACTAAACACCTACCATAATTCCACATTGCTGGCAAATATTACTGGTGTGACTGTTCATGTAAAGGCTGTTTTTCATAACATAGCATTATTTACAAAGATCATTTCTGAGCAGTGGAATCCAGACGTTTTAACCAATGTGTCAATACATCATAAAATACAAGGCTTTGATTCAAAGCATCTGCTCCCTTTGCCTTCAGAACCTAAAAAAAAAAAAAAAAAAGTCAGGATGAATTTAATGGCTCCACAAATTTCTCAAATCAGGTTTTATTAGGGGTAAACTGTTAAATAAGTACAATGTGCAGTAACCCTGCTGAAGCTACACAGTTCTGCTGTTTTCAGCTGCTGATGTGAGCAACAGCTGTCCACAGTGTTGATGTGGAGGAGCTGCAAAACTGATCCACAACTGAAACGCCCCTCCTTCTGTGGAACAGGAAGAGAGAGCCAGGGGAAAAAAACAAACAAAAAAAAAAAAAACACAGGATGAAGACAAATATGTCATAGCTACTATTTTTCGGTCAGACGAGTGATCTGTACGGAACAAACTTGGTCCATAATCAACTGTTACTTGGTGCCTGGCAGCTTTTCAACTGTGACTGCAGCTTGAACAACAATGTAGTTAAGTGGGGAGGAAGGGCTTTGTATTGTTGTTGCTTGACTGTTGGTTGCTGTTGTGGCTTCAACCTGTGTCACAATGAAAACAGGAGCAATGGCTTCGAGGTGATGTGATCCCTTATGATAACAATCTGGACTAGATGAACTGTTGTTGTGGTTCAACTTCATGTCAAGCTCAGGCGAATGAGTACAAATGTTGTCATATGTCTTTGACACAGTGAAACTCCCCGTTGCATACATCAGCAGTATTTGATAGCTAAAGTTGCTGCGTATTGTTGTGTTGATCCTTAAACTGATTTTTGACTTACCAGATTAGTTAGACTGGTGAAGTGCAGCTTCCAAGACACTAAAAGCCAGTGGTTACTGAAGGGTGGTTTATTCAGCGTTTCTTGACATTGGGATACTGAACCAGATTTAAGGATTTGGATGAAGCCAGCTGGATTTTATATTCGACTCTTTACTGCCTGTCTTCTATCTGCCTGAGTTATGCACAAATAGTTCTAGTCAGTTTATTCCTGTGTAGCAAATGCACAAATTGCAAATTTGGGCTTCATAACATTTGATGCCATGTGCCATTAAATCCATAATTTGGATGAAGAAAAGTTCCACAGTAAAATCCTTTCCTGGGAAATTTTAAATAAACACAGTCACACTTAATGTAACAAAAAGATGTGGGGAGACCTGACAGCATGGGTGTCTCCAACACATATGGAGTCCACTGAAGACATCTCCTCCAATGTGAACTGCACCAGCAGCAGCCCTCTGCTCGGCTCTGTGGCGCTGCAGCTGTAAGTTTCCTGGACACTCTCACTGTATGAACGTTGCCATCTTCCACCCAGCCTCTCAGCGAGTAATTCAAGAGTGTAATTGAGTGTTTTCAATATCCTCCCCCGATGTTCCAAGTATGCTTTCTCTTACTGCTGCTCAGCCACAGAAATGCTGCGGAGGGGCCTAGACTAAACATGAAGATATTTTGCAAATGCAAGTTGAGTTGCCAGTGACAGTGTATGTTTTTGATATATAATGGAGAACAGGGCACACTGGAGAAGAAGAAGAAGGAGCAGAGAGGGAGGACTCTGTGGACTGGTGCCTTGAATGTAGAACATGAAGTCTTCTTTGTGTGCATGCATGTGCGAGCTCCTGCGGCCTTGGGATGGAAATATACCTCATGACTCACTTAGACAGGACACCACCTGGACTTTGGTGACACACACACACACAGTCTCACACACACACATACACACAGTGAGGCACATCTCCGCTGTAACATTGTGTCTGTACAAGCAGAAGCACATGTTTCCTGTATGACTACACGCTTCTGTGCTGCCCGAGGTGACGTCATGACCCCCCCACCCAACATTCCCTCATACATCCTCAAACACACACACACACACACACACACACACCTTCTCCACAGGCATTTCACAGATGTTTGTATCACAGCTAACCAATCAGCAGTGAGTTTGCATGTCTGAACTTCGCTTGGCTTCAGGGGAAAGTGAAGAACGTCACTGTTGGTAATTCTGATGAGGGTGAAATCCTGAACATGCACCCACACAGCTACATCATGTGATGTCACACTTTTGACTGTTTCACAATGTCTTCATAAAAGCAGAAAATGTGCATCAAAATGTACATGTACGATGAACCAGAGGCCCTCGAGAATGTGTTGCTTAAATGTGTAATGAAGCTCGGTCAAAGGGACAAGTCTAGCAGGTTTTTGACTGGTCCCAATTATTTCCGCGACCTTTGCAAAAATACTTATGCAGCTCATTGAGTCTGTAATCATAGCACAATAAGTAGAAGAATTGTTGTCGGGCCTCCTGGACGCTTAAACCTGCAGGTCGGGTTCAGATAGAGAGAATTAAATCAGTGTTCACAAACAGGAATCTGATTGCTCACATACAAAGGGGTGAGGTCAGAGAGTGTGACGTGTTTTGCTCCATGCCTCATGTCTAACTTTATTTTCTTGGAGTCGGACAAATACACTATCAAGTTTGAGACCTTGGGGCGGTCATGTTCGTGAAATGTCGAGTCTATTAATTCATCGATGTTGATTAATTAATGTTTTTTTGCAAATATGACCCACCATCAGTGAATTTCTCACTAAGCAGCAGCTTCTTCTGTGTAAGACAAGTGAGAACTTCCCAGACTAATGTATGAATGACACATCAAATACCTGTGGTGGAGGATCAGAACAAACACAGAGACAGAGAAAGAGAGCGAGACAGATGACACAGAGACGGATGAGCAAATTAATTCGTAATTTTCATTGGTAATTGGTTTCTCACAATACAAACGAATCAGCTTAATTTTCTTAATCCTAATAAATAATAAAATAATAAAAGGATCAAAACATCTATTAGCGTAATCCTCAGCTGATCAGTTAAGTTTCCCTGATTGAGGGATTTCAAGAAAATGTAGATTCAGCTTCTCCAAAACCTTTGCTGCTGACTTTATGTGACCATTACATCAGAATCAGCCTTAAAAACACAACTGGGCTAAAACGTGTGTAATCGTACAATGTGACCTGTTGTTCATATTGATCCAACCTACAAATATTACAGAAGACATTACCTCAGTGTTGTCAGCATTTAGGATTCAATACCTTTCTACCATTTTAATGAAGTCGACAGGAATTTGGTTTTGTGCACTCACATAAAAAATAAACAAAAACCTCATGTCACATACGGCAGCCATACAGGGACAAAGAAAGGTGGTGAAAAAATATTAAAAAGCCAATAATAAAACTTTTATGCTTTCCCTAAATGAACTGAACTGCATTCAATTCAGAAACAGGGACACAATGACAGCACACTAATACTTATGAAAGAGCGGCAGGGTTTACATAGACAAAGGAGAGGAGATAGAGAAAGCCCGACTGGTACAGTATGTGATAGTTATGACTTCACTCCGACATGGTGGTGACACACCAGCAGCTGTAGCTCTGGCCCACACTTCATCAGTGCTGCCTGGTCTTCAGCACAGACCTTATAAGGACAACATCTCTCTGACTCAGTTACTATCTGACTGACTGGGAGGCTAACTGACAACACTGACTGTTGACAGACAGGATGCTCAGACCTGAGGCATTCTGTGACTTCAGCCTCAAATGATCCCATGAAGTTGTGTTCATTATCACAGCTCAACACTTCTTCCCTGTTCTTAATGCCTCTCATTTTCTTCCTGTCTCCTCCCACACTTTAATTCCTGACACCCTTTTCCTCTCTTTCCCACTTCCTTCTCTCGCCTACTGTCTTTATTTTTTGTCTCTCCCATTACCCTGTTTTCCTGTGCGACCGTGTGTTCACCTCCTGTTAAGTAAGGAGGTCAGCGTGGATCGCGCACAAACACGCATGAACACACACTCGTGTACACACACACACACACACACACACACACACACACATCTGGCTGTGGTTGGATTTCGCCACTTTTCTGGGAGTGGAAAGAGGAAGGCGTGTATGTGTGTGTAAGTGGGAGTGACCAAAGCAGTCAGGGTGAGAGAGGATGAGGATGGGCCCGGCCTCCAGCTCCAGAGTCAGAGAGAGGAAAGCCCTCCCACAGGAAACCGGCTCTCCACTCCACATGGCCTTTTAAGGTAAAAAACTCCCCAAAACTCTTCTCACTAGGGAATACACTAAGATATAGTCACATTTAAAGCTACAGAGAGAGACAGGGAAAAGCAGGGTGGAAGCCTGTGAGTGTGGAAAGACTTTATGAAAAGTGAACAACAGCAAAATTCAAATGCTTTTAATCAGAAACAAAGCTTAGAAGGAGGAAAGTCTCCTTGAGCATTCCCTTTTTTTGGAGACCTATTATGCGTTAAGAGTGCAGCCATTTTAATGCGGCATGGTTAGCAATGACTCACATTTTCATAACATTTCACTATCAGAGCATTAGTGACGGCACACATTAGTCCTGGTCATGACTGCATCTTTATGGCAGAGCCAGTGACCCACTGCACAGAGATGAGAAACATTCACATTGTCTCTCTGCTGTCAGAGTCATATTAAGAAGAAGTGTGGGAAATAGACCCCATGCATTTCTTCCTCATGGGAAAATTATCTCAAGCAATTGTAAACAAAAGATGCATCCACAGACAAGTCATTATGGGAAATTCTTGTGTATTGTCAAGAGGATTACAAATTCCTCACTTCAGTGAAGGTTGTTGTCCCTGTAAATTATTATTATTATATAATTATTATTATTATTATTAAATGATTGCATTGTTGATTTAATTGTCATTGATAGTAACAATGTACAGACATTCCTGTGTGATGTTAGGAGGGTTTACAGCAATAGCTCTCATGACCTCTTCAGTAACATCTCTGACTCTTTTAGAGCTAGAGATGTTTTAACCCTGTACATGGAGGAAGCATTTTCTGATAAACCAGATGGAGGCTGTGAGTGCGTGCATTCGTGTGTGTATGTGCCTTGCCCTTACAAATATATTATATTGTGTGACTCCAGCTCCTGGCACTCCCCAATGAGGCCATGACAACATGTTAACTCAACCCTGGTTCCCTTTATTCCCTCTGCCATCAACAAATACTGTGTGTGTGTGTGTGTGTGTGTGTGTGTGTGTGTGTGTGTGTGTGTGTGTGTGTGTGTGTGTGTGTGTGTGTGTGTGTGTGTGTGTGTGTGTGTGTGTCTGCTTTGGCGCTGCCTCATCATGCCCTCTGTTATCTGGCCTAACATTTGCCTCCTCTAACATTGCACACAGACGATGTATAAATAAAGGTCCCTGTGGTTGAATGGCTGTAATGAGAGCATGCCTTCTACCAGTTATTCAGAGCGTTTATCACCTCATCACAGTCATTCATGAGAGAGCTGCTGACAGGGTGAGAGGAAAGAGAGGAGGGGAAGTACACAGTAGGCCTTTTCTGGTGACAGAGGAGAGGGAGCTCTGAACCTGGGGCCGGCTTTGATGGACAGTAAAATTATTAATTTTGAATGATAAGTGTATTCTGAACAGGACTTACTTCACATCTCATTATAGCTCAATACATAAATATTTGCAGAGCTTTATGTGTCTCTGCAGCTTCACTTTCTGTTCACTTTGCTGGTTTAAAGCTGCAATAAGTTCGTTTTTTGGTAACACAACACACATATTGAAGTGATGCAAAACTAATGAACGAGTCATGATGATTTACTGCATGAATTAATGCAGTACGTATGATGAATTCCCTGTTTCACACCATGAAGAAATGATCAGGTCACTGTGACTCTATATGAGTTGATAACGCTCACTGGATCATCATCTGACAAAATTTAACTCATGGCTACTTCACACATTAATGTGCCAACAAATAAGCTGGAATCCATGAATTTATTCAGAGGAATAAAAAATATTCTCTTAGAAAGTGAGCTGGTTTGATCAAACACAAGCATCTGCATGTTGCCACTACATGTTGTAAAGTTAATATGGCAAATATGTTAGCGAACGGCTGCATATTATTTACACATCCAGCACACAGGAAAATATATTAGCATTCATTTGGAGTCATGTTTCTGGTTACCTGATGAATGTTAGTCTGGTATTGGTCTTTTTTAGCTCTGTTTTGGCTTTAACCAAATTCAATCTTTGTAAGCTAATCACTAACATTATCTGTCTGCTGGTTGCTAATGGGGAAGTAGAACAGAGTGGGATTTTATCAGAGCTTTTTGCTGGAAACAGCTGCCTGCTACTGCTGGAAATAAGGTCGATGGGGCCGCAGCAAAGCAGTAAAGCTGTGCGCCATAAAACCAAAACAATTAGCTAAAATAGGCTATAAAGCGCTGTAGAGCTGAGGGGAACTGCAGAGTTGGGTAATAATTCTCTGTGGGTTTGCTACTGCAAGCGACTCCTTGCACATCACGCATAGACATGGGACCCATGGTTCATATAAAAACATGGATCAGTGCAGCTTTAAAAGTAAATTACATGCTGCAACCAATGTAAGATTGTACATATGTACATATGCTTCCGAAAATGTACTTTCCTTTTTTTAGTTTAAGTACACAGTATCAAAATAGACCTCATGTCTCTCTAAATGGTGAATTATCCAAGGGCAAAGCTGTTACCTTTTAAACAGAGCTGTATTGCTTATGTTATTTAGGTGCTACACTTAAGCGCCTATGCAGGAGGAATGCATGATGTTATCCAACAGCCATTCTGCTGATATGCTGCTGATAGCTGCCAGCATAGCCCAGCTGAGTGAACCAAGATGTGTTGCTGCTGCCAAAACAGTCATTAGAGGTCAAAGGTCACTGTATGAATGATGAGCACCCTTCCTGGATTAGAAACAAAACAAAAACGAGACAAGAGCGCAGGGAGGGCACATGAAGACCGGGTGAGAATCATTTGCTGCTGCTAAATCTCACATGAACTGGATCAAATCTAACAGCTGTTACATTTCCACGTTGTGAGTCAAGCTCCTTATCCAGACTGTAGTCTTTACTGTAACTCCCTCTTGGCTGAACTTCACTCTCAGCAACCCCAGCAACTCATCCTTTGACACTGCAGCCTACCTCGACTTTAACCTCCCCAAATTCTCTCTTCTCACCCCCCTCCTGTGCTCCCTCCACTGGCTGCTCACATTTAAATCTGCAGTCCTGATACTGGTGCAAGGGACTCCCCCAAACGTGCAGACCACAGCCAGCCTTCCTCTCCAGCGCTGTATGGGCTCGATTTGTAACTGCTGGCTGCCCCTTCCTGCCCTGCGGCAACCTGGACATCACTCCACCCAGCCTCGCCTGAAATGTCTTCCCTCTGGCTTTCCCAATGTGGGACTGAACTTCCCACCCACGTCAGGCCAGAAGAGTAACTCCCTAACTTCTTTTCTACTTGAACCTCATTCCTCCCTCTACTGAACCATTACCTTCCTGTAGAGGAGACCAAGCCCTCTTTTATATTCCTCAAATAATTATCATGCTCACGTTAATTATTTTATTTGCTTCTTTCTTATTTAGTTCCTGTGTAACATATTCTTATGTCTCTCCACTGGTCACTGTATTTTTACACCGTTTAGAACAGTTTGAAATATCAGCCGAGCATTTTAAATGAAATATATATTACGCTTGCATATGAATTACATGATAGTGGCGCTGCAGATCTTGTGTGTGTGTGTGTGTGTGTGTGTGCCCACATACTGTTGAACATATGGCTTCATTTAGAGACTGATGGAAGGAGGTCATTTGTCATCAGCAGTATAAACAAATGAGGAGACACACATACACACACATGCGCACATGCATTCTTTTATGAGCTGCATATGTATTGGCTCTCACGATGTATCCTCCATTTTCCCAGTCGCCATCTCTGAGCATCCCAAACTGTTTCGGTCAAGTCTGTTTTACGACATGTACCTTATTTCATCAGCTCTGAATCTTTTCATAGCAGCAACAGAGCCAGGAACCATTTATGTTTCTACCCCTGCTGAGTCGCACCCATTCTCCCTCTGTCCCTGGGAGGAAGTTCTGCTGGCTTTCAGTTGTGGGGATGTCCCTTTCCTCTCCTCACTGCTTCACTGCTAAGAAAGTGTAATCACTTTCATTAAGTTTGTGAGCAGCTCCCTCTTCTGGACTTCGAGAACATCACAACTATCAAGTACAGGTGCACCAAGAAGGCCCTGACTTTTTTGCATCTTTTTCTTGAAACTGGAATTCAAGTGGGAATAAAGCTGCCTTGTGTGATACATCAGTTCAAACTTAGTTGACTTAAAAACTGTGGGTTTTAGCCATCTGGTTTATGTTAGGCATATCTGTCATTAAATGGTGTAGATCCTTATTTAAACTCAGTGTTTCAGTTTGTGACAGTCCTGTTTGGTTGAGCCTTGCTTCCCTTTGTCCTGACATCCACATCTGATTCTCTTTCTTCCTATTTAATTTATGCAAATACATCATTTAATTCAAGTGTCTTCTTATATTTTCCACGGTCCTTTGAGCCAGTCAGGACAAATTGGGGGTTTGTCTTGAATTTAAATCCCGCACCAGCCCAAGTGAAACTCATACCCCTACACACTGTTGAATACACCTTTTAAAAAAGCAAATGAAGACTCACTAATGAGAAAAACGTAACACTTTATATGACTAAGATGATCACGTTTACCATAGTTAAGCTAAAAAAATTAAGTTGCAAATATCACCAATTTATTCATCATTTACACACTCTGCAAACATGAAAGTAATAAAAATGTTTGCTCAGAGAATCATTAATTCACAGCAACAGCACAGTGCCACCAACCTTCCTCATGCTGAATAGAGTATTGGACACAATTAACAGATTTTTTTACTTAAGATATTTTGACATGGAAACTCAGATGGTCAATGGAACTGAAAGTTGTCTGTGCACGAACGTTTCTCTGAATAGATGTGTGTTACTCCCATCGTATGGTTGAATTTTGGGAATATTCTCCTCTTGGTGGCGCCATAAACTGGGATCACAATGTTTGACATTCAGAATTTTAAGCAAACTTTTGTTTCATTTTTCCTTTCAGTGTTTATAAGATTTGACTACAACACTTTCCAAACAACAAGTTGTTTGTCAAGGTCTGTTTTGTCTATTTCACTCACTCGCATGTCACAGTCAGTTGTGCCAACTGCTGCTTTGACCAGAGTTTTAAAAAGTGCTGAGAGCAGAACATTTAGTGATCAGAGCTTTAAAAGAGTTCTGATTTCATAAACTGGGTGTTAAAATAAATAAATGAACAAATAATTAAATGAAAAAAGGAAACAATCGATGTGAAAATTGGTGCACTATGTGTTGCTTGCTGCCTTTTCAGAATTCACGGGTTAGAGTCAGACATATTTATTATTTTATCACAAAGGCAATACTCAGGGTTCATTCTGTGTGCCAGTGTAAAGTAAAGAAATCCTCACTACAACTGGCCCAGATCAGTGGAGATAAAACTCTCTTTACTGACGCAGTCCACTGATCAAAGTATCATTGACACTGAGCAGCCATTTGTTCCAGATCATGTAGGCAAATGATCTATTGCATAATAGCAAACTAAGTTTTCTCTTTGGTAAATAACTGAAGTACACACATCAATATTACTACTACTGCTATTTACTGTTTTTTGTGTACCACAAAACTCATGATGTTTTAATGTGGAAACTTTTCCTGAAATGAAAAATCTCTTGGTTGGAGACACGATCTTCTCCTTTTTGAAACTGTATCATAAAGTCAAATATTTCAACATGACACCAACTTTACTGCATCCCCAATGTGTCAAGGTTATTGGATGTTTTTTAGTATCAGTATTTTGTTTTACTTCGGAGCCATATTAAATACAGTTTATCCTGATGTTAGATTAGTGGGCAGAGACTGTTCCCATATTTACTGATAGTCCATGTAGTTGTTCTGTAATCTGCTGTCCAAAAGACCTTGTCTGACTTCTTGTTTTGGGTACTTTAACGCCATGACCTTGGGCCTTAGATGGCAAAGAGTCAGATTTATATAAGGTGGGGCTGTAAGATAGGCCCTTAAAATCTATTGTGAGTCCTCACAGCTTAGCTAGATAGTGAAATGTTTGATATACTGCTGTATTCAGCATTGGTGGGTGTTTATTTACAGAATATCAGTAAATAAACTCAGTGTTAACCAGAGTGTACTGTCTTATTATTCTGTCCTTATTGCTTGTCACTGTTTCCACTTGTGTCATCATGATTAACTTATGCTGGGACACTGGATTATTTTTGCTGCAAAATGTAACAGTAATTAAATAATATTAAGAAAATCAAAGTATGAAGACTTTTTAAACAGCATGCAACCCTCACAATTTCACAAATAACTGCATGAATGAAAATCTTTAAAAAAGAAAGAACAGACTGCAGAAAAAAATAAACAAAATCTATGCACGAAGAAAAAAAAACACATTCCATGCAGCTCCATGGTATTTAAGCCTCATTTTCAGGAGCTTCCTGTAGGGGGAGGCATTGCATTGCAAGTGGACTGACTTCTGTAGTAAAAGTTTGATGCTTTAACTCAACTGCAGTTTTCTCCTGAACTGAGAGACAACACCTGAGTGAGTTTTACTGTTACCAATATGATAAACGTGCCTTCAAATTACTTCCAGGTCTCTTATGTTAACTGCAACAAACAATAAACAGTCATGTAATTGGTACAAAAAATCTTTGAGATTCATCATACTGACTTGACATACACAAGGCTGTATCTTTCAAGAAGTTTATAATAACATAACTGTCACCATAAATTAGATGTGTAAAGCATTATTACATTTAATAGCTTAATTTATGGAACTATAGTGTGCAGCGATGTTGATTTATTGAGACAAAAACTGTATTCTTGTATGTTAATCACAATAACTGTACAAGTGACCATTAAGCACTGTCATGTATTTACAACAAATTGATTAGTTTGATGGAAAAAAGATACAATTAGTCCTCCAAGTGCTGAATGTCTCATTCTCAGCTATCAGGCATCAGGCATCAGATGCATCAATAAACAGAGATGGATGGCAGCTTGCCTATTCGCTCGGCTCAGATCTATGTCAACGCCTTGAATACAATGCACTCATTATGGAGTGTGACACAGACTGGATATTGTGCTGTGCCCAGGCATGAAGAAAGGGTAAGCTGTGGCTCTTTGTGAAGTGGGTCAGGTCTGTGAAATGGTTCACAGTTGGCTATGTCAGCAGAAAGATGTGATTTGATAATTCCCATAGCCTATGAACCCTCAGAGAACCAAAGAAACCTGCTAAGGGTCTGCAGTCGCACTAATTATCCCATGATCCTTTGTCTGGCACTAAATACCAGACATTTGTAGGGTCAGATTGGATGTCATGTGTAGTGTTGGTTTGAATTAGCCTCAAAGGCAACCAGAACCCCCCCCCATCAAAACATTTCAGTCGAGCAGTGAGAAAACCTCATGAGAACTTCTCATCCTGTAAAACCTGAAACAAAAATGAATCTTGAATGCAGAGCAGAGGGTCTAAATGTGGATTTTTTCCCCCAAAGCTGACAGGATCAGTTACAGTATCGTAGCCTGAAAATAATTTATTTTTCTTTACATACATAGTTTGCAGTTAATGTAACAAGAACTTAGATCCACGCATGTGGTAAATGCATGGGAAATGAGCATAGATTTTACTTCTAAATGCTTCCTCTGTGTCCAGATTCTGGTACTATAGCTATTTCAAATGTGCATAAGTAATCCAGTGTTTGAGCGAGAATTTAAATGCTAGGGTCAAATCACATTTCACGAGAAACAACTTATGTTTCAGTCACCTCACTGTTTCAAGTCATGTCCTAGAGTAACCTCTCCACACTTGAAAAAAAAGGGTAATTATAGGAAAAGTAAAGGTTCCGCTAGGGGTCTTTTGTAATCGTAAAAGTTGTGCAGGTGTTCAATGTACAATTGCTACTTTGACGTTTTAAATTTCCATTTTATTTTTTATTTATTTCGTAGATGGGATCACATGCAAAACCTCTTAAAATGGAAATGGTGTAAAGTTGCACTTCATTTTATTAAGAGTGTGAATGTATTTGTGTGTGCATATTTTTGCGAGCCTGTACTCACGGGCGTGTCTGAGTGTGTGATGTCATGGTTCGGATCCGGGTGATCCCTTCTTGGCCAATCGGTGTGAAGCAGGAGGTTTCTGGAGGAGGCGGTCAGTGGATGATTGAAAGGATGGGGGAGGTTAAGCTGTAGTCCAGGCTGTGAAACTTTGACCTGTGGGAGTAAGTTAGCGGTGTAGCGTTTCAGGCCAGGGACCTGTCTGCAGCTCGCCAAGTGTGACACCTATTAGTTTTATACAGCTGGATATGACCCAGCTAAGACACGATTAAAGCTGTAATAGATGTTATGTTATCATCTTAACAACAGTCAGGTCATATCCATCATAGGTGAGGCCCCTTCAAACCAGAGAGGTTCAGCGTGAATGGACATAGTTGTAAAACTTCAAAGAAAAAAAACCAAGAGACCCTCAAGACATAAAACAGAAGTCACTGAGTTAACCACATAAATCAAAGCAGATTTTTGTATATCTTCACACTAGTATGTTTCATGCTATGGACCTACAGAAGACTAGGAGCTACTCTGCACGTCAGTGGTGTTCTGGTGAATAAGACATTAATCAAACTATTGGCCCCTAAACTTGCAGCACCAGCTGGCTTCTAGAAAACACTGTCTAAGTGGTAAGAAAGCATTTTCAAGTAAAATAAGTCAGAATGGTGGTTGTAAACACACATGCCCTAGATTCTTATTCTGTTAAGATCTTGGCACAGCTGTTTCATTTTTACCTAGAAAATGTTTTTTTTTTAGCCAATTCATCTGAGTTATTTATGATTTTTATGATTTTGCGGGAGATGCTGTGAGGATTTGGTGCAGATGTGTGAGTAGTGAAGCTCCTGTGACAGCAACAGTTTGCTTTGGCGATAATGTTGGCCCAGCTTCAACTTTCTCCCTGCCGTATAGCATGACTGTAACTGTCTGAAAAACATATCATGGGGCCACTGAACTGCTGTAACACATTATCCCATGAAGGAAATATATACTGCCATCCATTTCTTATGTAATACAGCAGGGATTGTTTAACAGTGAAATGGAAACACACTGAAAGAGATAAAGAGAATTTATGTAATAATCTCAGTACAATTTCATTTTCATCAAACTGTCTCTAACGTGTTGCTTTTTATCTTTGCAGAAGTACATACATAGATGGCTTTTAGTCATCTAGTGGCTTTTATTTTCAGTATCAAAACCTTTGTTTTAATTCATCTCATTTCCAGGTCAAATGGTGCCACATTTCCTATTTATAGGTTATTGTTCCTTAAAATTATCTAAAACTGTCACCCTTTGTTTAGTAACACCTCTAACCCAGTGTGACTTGGACAGATGATTGTTTCCTTCTCATATTTCCAACCATTTTAGAACTTTCTTGACCACACAACGGTCTATAATAAGAAGCGTGGGAGGCCTTTTCCTTTGTGAGGGTATAGAGAAAGTTAATTATACTTCACAGTTTGACATTTATTACCTATGACATCCTAATGCATTTTTTGTTTTTTCACTAACCTTGCAGCTTGACTCAGGAGAAGGCAAGATGTCGGCCTGTTGTCCACTACTTGGTCAAGACGGTAAGGTTTCAATTATCGGATTAATTGCCATAAAAGTTTCACTTAGCCAGTGAAATATCTCAGTATCCTCAGAATGGACTGGCACAGAAGTTTATACACACTCTCACTGACATTATCTTCTATCCGAGACTCTAGATTTTTTTTTCTCTCCCTTGTGTTTCCGTGCGTTTCCGTCTTTTCCCCTGGGTTTCCCCTGTTGTGTCTGTGTGTGTGTGTGTGTGTGTGTGTGTGGGGGGGGGGGGCTTCACGCTCCTGGGCTTCACGCTCCTGGCTCCTCTCCACACCTGCAGTCAATCATCTCATCAATCTCTCACTTCAAGAGCCCCAGCTTTCTCTCCAATGTTCTCCAGATTGTTCAGTCTACAGCGGATATACTCTTGGCTCCTTTCTTCTTTGAGTAAATATCCAGTGCTAAATAGTTGTTTTCTTCTTCAAACGTGTTTGCTAACCAGTGTTCTCCAGTGCCCGCCATTCCCTGCGTCCCCCTCAGCCAATCTCAGCCAAGGCCAGCCTCCAGCTTCTCCTCCCCTCATTCTTTTTACATTAAATCACTTTAAATCCGACTCACCTTTAGGGCGCCTTGGTGGCTCACCTAGTAAGTGCGTATCACATGGGCTCAGTCCTGACCGCAGTGGCCATGGGTTCGAATCAGACCCATGGCCCTTTGCTGCATGTCATCCCCTGACTCTCCTGTCTATCTCTCACTGAACTACATAAAAAAACAACTAACTCACCTTTGTCTGTCTCTGTTTTCGGGTCCAAACACAATTACATAACAGTCACAGAATACTTTGGTTTAAACACTGATCACATACATCAGTTGTACTAAATGTTAACATGCTAACATGCTAAACTAAGATGGTGTGCATGGTAAACATATCTGCTAAACATCAGTATGTTAGCACTGTCATTGTGAACACAGTAGTATGTCAACATTTGTATTTAGCTCAGTTTACTGTGTCTGTTTTCCACGTTTGTCCACTGAGCCCATGGTTTGAATTACATTCCTGTATTAAAACTTCTTTACAGTCTCAGCTGAGTTTAAATGAAGCTCAACATGATCCTTCATTCATCATTTTTAATCTTTACCATGTCACTCTTACTATTTCATTAAGTAAACCTACAACTCTATCTCAAACCCCTCCTTTAACTGTGCAGATATGCTAACTCGCAAACAAGTCTGAATATGCCTCTTCACTGTGTCAGTGTTCACGTCTCCGTGCCGAGTTCTGGCTTGAACTTCCTAATCAGTGACATTCCAGTGCGGGACCACAGGTACGAGACTATTGAAGAGAGAGGTAAAGAGAAAAGGGATGAAAAAGAGAGACAGAAGTGAGTGAAGGAGGAGAAAGATAAAACTGTGAAGGGTGAAGAACAACAAAAAAAACCCACCAATGAGGAGATCATGTGGGTTCAACGCTACTGGCTGCTGTTGGTGTTGATCGACTGCCGTGAATGGATTACAGGTAGTGTGGTGGTGGAATGTGCAGATCAGTGTTTGTGTATATGGAGGTTTGTCCTCGCACTGCACCCTAAATAAGCTTGTGGTGTTATTTGTGTTTGTATAGCTGCATATGTGTGTGTGTATGTAGGTGTCACTCTCTCTGTCTGGGTCACACCATGTCGATGTGTGTGTGTGTATGAATATGCAGTTTTCCGCTGCTGTGGTGGACTGGCCTCCTCTCCGCTCGAGCATGTTTCAACCTGTCCTCTCAGCAATGCTGCAAACAGGAGCCCTCAAGCAAACTCTGCCATTGACGTAGCCTGAGTGCTTGGCTTACTAGTGTTGTGATTAATGGGGTACAACTGTTTATTAAGGGCTAAAGTATGTGTGATTCACTCAGGAGGGGCAACAGTGAGAAAGTAATGACACCTTGAACATGAGAGTGCATGCTTTTTCCAAAGCTTTCTCTGTACAGTAATGAATGGTTTTACCGGGTTTGCTCAGCTGATTGTAGCCTTTGCTGACCATTTGTTTTCAAGATATGGTCAAAATAAAGTTAAAAATAGTTATAAGTAACTCGGCAACACATTGAATCATGTGTTGTAAATTTGCCGAAGCAAACACAATAGCTTGTTTGGCGTAAAGACTCATTTTATGACTAATTGCATGATGCATCAAATGTTGCACTGAAGACAATAACCATAAAAGGTGAGAGTGGGCTCTTGTCTGCTGTCCCTGTGAAATGGGAAGTTCCATGAAATGATGCCATTTATTATCATTGCAGCCACTGCTGTTTGAGTGATGTAACTAACTCAAACGACAAAATAATATATTCACAGAGTAACAGAGTAACCAGAAGATTAAAGCATAGAGAAATCTTTACTCTATCATAGAATAAAAATCAATAATGCTGTTTAAAAATGTAGCCTTTGTCCTTTTTTATCAGGAGCTGTGGGTGACATCAGTCCATATATAAAGCATTATGAGGGCTTGTCATATGACAGGGAGGATCTTCACAAGATGCACTTGAGAGCCAGAAGAGCCACGCAACCTCAGGAACATACGCTGCAGCTGGATTTTACTGCTTTTCACAGGTAACGTCGCATTTCCATCTTGGGAAGCATTGCACTCAAAAGCATGGTTCTGTTTGTGCAGAGTCTTTGTATCTGTTCCTAACCCAAAAACACATGTCAACCGTGATTAGTCCACATATTTACCCACTGTTGATAGATCTGCATACCTTTCACAACGGTACAAAGCTTTGGCCACAGCTGTTTGTGCTTTTGTTTCCCTTCAGAACTTTCCGTCTGCGTTTGAGACGAAATGCAGCAGCATTTTCCCAAACTTTCATGGTGGTTAGTGAAAATGGTTCCACATCAGCTGACCTCTCCCACATATATTCAGGAATATTAGAAGGTGGGTATGACAATGAAACCTAGGAACAGATCTCCTAAATTTAGTTAAATTCAGAGGAAAATCTAAATGACTTTACTGTAATCAAAGTGATTAATCACATAACTTCAAGAGTCATTTGTAATTGCTATGGTTTGGATAAAACATCTGGATAAAACATTTGTATAAACATCTGTTTGTGGCAAAACATTCATGATTTATTGAAATCTGAGGAACAAAGCAAAACTTAATGAAGGGAGTGGATTAAATGAGAGAGTTTATTGCTTTGATTCTCCTGCTTCATACCTCCCCTCATATATCTGTGAAGTCTGAGCACTGCCTCTAATCTTTACATTTTTCTCAGTATCTTATTTATTTACTCTGTCTGTCTCTCCTCCACAATCTCCTGTCTCTGCTCATTTCCCCCCTCTCTGACCCTGACATCTCTCTTGACCTGTTATTGCAGGTGAACACGGTTCAGCCTGCCATGGCTCTGTGTTACAGGGTCAATTTGAGGGAACCATCCACACAGACAATGGGACTTATCACATAGAGTCAGTCCATAGATACAACAGCAGCCAAACAAACCACCACTCTATAATCTACCATGAAGACGACATGAGTAAGACTTCCTTCATTTTTCCACTGCATGAAAAAAAAAAAGGTTTTCCAAAAGTGTTGTCTCAGCACAAAAATTCAAGCTTCTTTTGCCTCTGCAGTAACAGACGAAAACTCTGAACCTTGTGCATCTGCGGTCTGAAATTCTTCTAACGTCACCCCAAAACCTCAACTGCTTTTCTGGCCATTTGGTGATGATGTCAAGAGCACAAAAAGAAATGCCATGTAACAGTAGATCTCACTTAAAGGTCTTATTCAGGGCCCTGCAGTCTCACAGAAAGACAAACAACTACAGCAAAATGCATTTCTCCCCGGTTACTATTCCTTATTGCTCTTTCTTATACATTACAGTATCTGCAGATCCCAGCTCTAGCATAAACTAAGGTCACTAGGGGTCAATGAAACAGCCGTGCCCTTAACTTGTAGGTCAGTTATAATGTAACAGCAGAGCCTATTTAGAGCTCTGAGGCGGATCCACCCTGAGCACTAGCCAAAGAAGAGATAGGCCGAAGATGGGGTGACTTTTGAAAGAGGAGGAGGAGGAGGATAAATGAGCGGGTGGGGGGCTAAAGTAAGGAGGAAAGTATGAAGATGACGAACAGGAGGAGGATATGTACAAGGATATGAATTTCTAAAGGGAAAGAGGAAAAGAGAAAAAGAGAACAGGACCATGTATAGGATCTTGCAGAGTTTGAAGGCCATAGAGACGGTTTCCATGACAACGGATCAAAATGAACTCCAAGTTGGCTTCAAATTATATCAGTTTATGATTTGGCCAGATGGCAGTCGTCACTGAGTTCTGTCAAAATGTTTTGTGTGTGTGTCAATATGTGTGTGCATGTGTAGCTGTGTCTTTTTCCCTGGCTCTGTAGACAACCATGCATCAGTATAAGATTATTTCCAAGAAAGCGTTTCCTGGAAATATAGTGCAAAACGTGCCAGACCACCCCCCCCCACACACACCCCCTGCCTTCTGCCCCTGGCTGCCTTCCTCCTCACGCCTCCCGCCATTCTTTCAACCCCTTTCACAAATCGAGTAACGTTGCAGCTGACAACATCCTGTTCTTTCTTTCACAGGCCAGCATATCTGCAGGAAACTGTGAGAGATCTGGCACATGATAGTTCCATAAACAATCAATGCCTCCATACAAAGTGGTAAATTAAGACATGAGGGGCTGACATAACTCCTGTGTGTATTTCCACTTCCTGTGGTTGTCGTCTCAAATGCTACTAAAGTTGAATGAGGAACCCTCTGTTCCCTGGGATGGAGGATGTCAAGGCGTCTATCAGATCTGGGACACAAGGCACGGCCTGGGTAGCCATTAATAACCGAAACAGGTGATGCTCAAAACAAACAAAAACTGAAAAGATGAGTTGAACTGTATCCCTGTATAATGTGTATACAACAACAAGGCAGATACACGTTTGCTAATGTTTTGAACATCTGCAGCCTTTGTCGTGTTTTTCCCAAACGTCTGTTTTCTGTGAAGTTTGTCAAAACAGGTTTGTTGTGTAACGTGTTTCTATCACTGACTGTCAGTCGTCAATTTAAGGATGTTACTTTTAAAAATAGTCATGATTTATTATGATCAATAGGTGTGTGTGTGTGTGTGTGTGTGTGTGTGTGTGTGTGTGTGTGTGTGTGTGCTTGCGTGCGCGCGCGTGTGTGTACGTGTGTACCTACAGCTAAGTTACACCCTAGTTCATGTGACCTTCTCTTTGAAGTTTCACATATCTATAAAAGGGTAACTATTAACCTCACACTTCCTTGAGCGAAATCAAGAGTGATAAACATACTTTAAATATCTCTGGGAATGTTTAACTGTTTGTGTAATAATTGCTTTCTCAAACTGAACTTACAGTCAGTGAAGTTGTGTAGATCCCTTTATATTTTCCTTCTACATTTGTAGAGTCCGTCTCTCTGAAAGATTCACTGGAGCTTTCATTTAGATTTCACACTTATATGAATATTTCAAATCCTCAGTTTAACAATCATGCAAAATATTCTTCAAACATCTATTTCTTCATGATATTTGTTGCCACATATGACAAATATCTCGAGTGAACACTGGCTGAACTCTCGGAATTGCACCGATATCTTGAGGTTATCTGTTGTTTAGCATTACAGCTGAAGAAACAGCTGTTACACCTCCTGACAATCATATAAAGAAAATCATGTATGGAAATATACTTGTAAGACAACAGGGCTTTCATGTTTTCCACAAACACTATCAGTATAGCAGCATGAGCACTATGGAGGTTTCATAAATTATGTAAATGGGGAGGTTGCAGGTTGATTAGGGAATATCAGGACCACTGGAGACAGAAAATCTCCCACCAAATGTGTGAATCGTGTTGTTTTTAACAACCCTGGGGCCTTGTGGTTAGAAAGACCATTGACCCTCTGGTAGATCAGAGATTTCATCAGAGCAATTTCCATATATTCTTGAGTAGTGGTGTGCACACACTGGCACGGAGAGTTTAGCTTAATGTTTAGATTTAGGGTTAATTTGCTCTTGAACAAACCAAGGGGGCACTTGAGGGCACTTAGACCAACCACAGCAGCACCTGGGCCAACTACAAGGGTGCTTGGAGTGCACTTGGCCTGACCAGAGGGTCATTCATGAGGCAGCAGCTTCAACGCAAAAAAGTTGTCCCGTTAAAGCACACACATCCCGGCTTAAAGATGGGCATGTCAACAGTCAATGCCTTTTTTTTAGCTAATGTTGGGTCTTCCCCCTAGACACCAAACTCCCCAACTATTGTGATAGAAGTAAAGTGCAAAAGCATGAGATTGAAAATGTAATGTTAATGTGTGAGTGTCTGATTTTATAGTGTGGTGTCCAGTCATAACTGTTATATGCTCAAAGCTTTGTGCTGGAATGAGACTTGAGGCTCTGGCATACATTTTCTACATTAATCTTAGCAGTAAAAACTAGTATCCAACAGCTGCTGGGAATGTGATTTCTGATATTTCATTTGGGAAAATCCTTTTATTTTCTTGCACTTATCGTACAGCAGTTTGTAACTGTCAAAGAGCCTCATGCATAGACGGGATTCAGTTCACTTACTGACATTTTCTTCTCTTATTTAAATTGGAAAAAGATGGAATAAATAATAATTTCTTTCTCCAACTTTGGCAACACAGGTCAGAAACATTTATCTCCTACAGTATGATCAACAGAGGGTGACACTCTTTGGAAAGGAGAGAGAGAGAGAGAGAGAGAGAAAGAAAGAACATGGGCAAGTAGAAAGGGCTGGAAATAATTCCGTCAGTGGGTCGACGCCCGGCATTTAGGCCTCCACATCCACCTCCACCCCCGCACAGTCCACCCCTACTCATGCCATGTATGGACTGAATTGCAGGTTTGTGATTGGCTGGAGGACTTTCGTAGCATGGTGTGATCCAATCATGTGTTGTCTCTCTCTCTCTCTCTCTGTAGACTCATGTCTGATGCAGGGAGATGCTGTACTGGTGACAGTGTTTTACACGCACACAAACACACACACACACACACACACACACACACACACACACACACACACACACACACACACACACACGCACGCACACACACACACACACATACACACACACACACGCACGCACACACACACACACATACACACACACACACACACATACATACACACACACACTTTGCATTATGTCTTTAAGTTCTTATGGGTCAACAGTTAACTGGCAAAACATTGCCTGATTCTTTCACTCTTTCATTACTGCAAACATGTGAAAGTGATTATTATGGCATGTGACTGAACTGTAACTGTGGAATTTAAAGACATTTTTTCTCTACATTAATGGAAGAGTTTGTTTTCTTTATATCGGCCTTATAACCACAGGCGTTCTACATGCTCCCAGCTAAACCTATTGTTTTGAATATTTTGCACGGTTATGAAATGTTTCCAGCAGCGTATTTTACATTACATTTACATTGGTTACCCCATATTTCCCCCAGAGTCCCTCACCATAAACCTGATATACTCTGTTGCAATGAAGTCCTTTGGCTTTTTGCATTTTTGTGGAATTCTCTGGCTTTTCCAATGCAACACGATGGGCCAGTTTATCCTAATGAAATGCCTCCCTGTGACTGCAATCCTATCATTATTGCATCAGTCTGAACGAGGCAGCTGTCCCAGAGGTGTTGCAAAATCGCGGACGATGATGTTGTTTTAGGGAAATCAAACCACCAGTTATCACAGCATTTTCCACAGGCCGCCCCATGGCTCCCACTCCAGACCACTGCGCTAATTTCCAAATGTGGGTCCTCTATTTATAAAGTGTCTGAGAATGTGAGTGTGCTTCTGCCCATGCTAGTTGCTTGACGTACCAGTCACTAAGGAGCTGAGTTCGAATGTCTTCTGCACTTATTGTTTTATATTGCTCTGTATAAGAAATGTAAAGTGTACTTTTTAATGTGAGACAAGTGTTTGAAACTGCAGGGAAAAGACAGACAAAGTTGTGTAACTTTCTACATAAAATACTACATTTAACTTAAGCTTTCTGTTTGATGCCTTCACTTCCACAATCTGCCAGGCTGCAAAAAGCCTTAAACAGATACTCATGAACTCATTTTCGCTCTGTGAAGACTAATTGGATTCGTTTATCCTTAAAAAGGCTGTATAGGAAGAGTTGGTATAGAAGAGGTAACATGAAAATTTGTATTTAAAATCCTGACAATACCATAAGCAAAAAAACCTTTACTTTGTTTCAGACTTGGAGATTTATACCTTGAAATGTCAGGAAAGATAATCAGAAAACATCTGAATGAAACACAGCAAACATACTCCATAATGTAGTGGTCAACTATTACACAAATACTTTCCTCTCTGATAATGGATCTGTTTGCCAAACATGTCCCACATTTTACCAAAGCACAAAGGTGCTTCTTGAAATTCTAGCTGTCAGGAAACTGCCTCGTCAGGACCTTGATAGTGAGAATTTCTATTGTACCTTGCACTATTCAGGTCCTCCTGTCCAGCTCTTGAATCATTCAGTATGTTCTCCCTGATCAGTGTCCCTGGTTAAACACACACGGTACAACGCGTTTACAATAATCATTTCAGCACAAACAAACAAGTCATTTTCCAAAGATCAAACTGTGGCCCTGGTCCACATTACAGGTTTGTTTATTTTGAGCTTATCTTTCACAATATCTTGTTTGCTCCAAAAAAAGGAAGAGTAGTGGGTTGAACCGAACTTCATGTTTGTTCTTTGTGCAATTATTTATTCATTGTATTATCTGGAACGCATACGCCCACATTCAGATGCGTCATTATGGCATTGTTTACTTGGCTGTGTGTGTGTTTCACTCAATGAAAGACAGAGTCAATGAAATATTCTGAAAGTACATGTGCGTATTTGAAGTGTCTGTGTTTGTTTTTATGCAGTCCTGCCACGCATGAGACCTGGTCCTGATGGATTCTGTGGTGCAGAACATTTAAACGTCCTCGCCCAAAGCCTCAGACCCAAAGAGGTAGGACAGTCCAGACATCACCACAGTGAACAGACATACTTTTTGTTTTTTTTTCTTTCCTCGCCTTCAAAATCGCCTCCAGTTCCTCCTCTGCAAAACCATTTACAGCCAATTAACTCATTTTTTCTTGGAGGGAATCCGCCAAAGTGTCTGGTTCATCTTTTGTCAGTGACCTAATTTATGAGGGCCCTCATTCATTCAGTCACATATTTTTATTTATTATTATTACCTTGATGAGTCACCAACAGCAAATTACACGGATGTAAGGACACTAACAGAACAATGTGTAAAATACAAAGAACATAGCGGGGTATTTATAGGCCAAACCTATATTGGCGACGACCTTGAGTGTTTTTTTTATAAAGAAATTTAAAAAACCGGTATGATGAAATAAACATCTGCCAATTCTATTTAGATAATCTCTCCCTTGGGTGCCCTATTTGTTGTTAACTTTTGACCAACTAGGTGGTGGTCCCTATGTCCATTGTTGTCCAAAGTGTATATGTGGACATTGGTATGGGTCCATTTTTAACTACATACCTGCCAGTGAAGATCATTTCCACTGTTTGGTCATAAAATGGGCTGAACAGATGTTGTTCCCAGTGGCGCGTCCAAGTTGTGTTCCTATCACTACAGTCCCTCCTCTCCTGCTGGGACACACGTATCAGCACTGTATCAACATATGTTCTCATACATACTCCTTCTTCATGTCCCTGCAATTTTCATCCACAGGAGGCAGCAGCGAGCCGGTCCAGGAGGACAGTTGATGAGTCAAAGACCAGCTGCCTGCTCCACCTCCATGTTGACCACCTCTACTTCAAGAGGTTCAAGTCTGTGGAAGCTGTTGTGGCTCAGGTGATAAGTCTTCAAACAACATCTATCTCGGATTGACGAGATACTTTGACTAAACAGGATATTTCAAATGTGATGCACACTTTAACCAGGATTTCATTTTTAATTTCAGGATTGATGCTACACAAAAAATGTACTGCTTGTGTGTGTTTTTGCTAAAAACATAACTTCACTGAGCTTTAAAGTTCAGATTCTTTCTTGACACGAAGAAACGGTTCAAGCACATGTGTCACCCCCTCCAGAGTGCGGCACTTAGATGCTGCTGATACCTGAGCTGGTATCAAGGCCTCAAAGAACGCAGCGTACACCAGAGCCCTTCTAGTGTAATGGAAAATCCAACAGGAGCATCAGAACACAGCAGGATTTCCTCAGGTGTTAGTTGAGCAGTACATGCTTTGTTTGCAAACCTGTCCCTGAATCTAGTGTCCTGGATTCAGGGTACATGGTGCTGCAATCAAAGGTTATTTGATGTAATTCCAAGGTTTGGGCTCAACATTGGTAGGTACACAGCAAACCTGGCACTGCTCCAAAACAACTTTTTAATGCTGTCAACCGAATGGTTTATTAGATATAAAATCTGTATTTATATTTAAATAAAAAAACTATACAAAGACTTAAAGACTAAAAGTAAACTTTAGGAAATTAAGGGAAAAGAGAGAAACAACAAACAATATGTTTGCATCCAACATCATCATTTTTAAATTCGGTAGGCACACAGGGTGAATTATTTACCATTAAGAAATGTATATATATATATATAATACTATATAAAGGACTAAGCTGTTGCTGCTGCAGGGCTGAATAAAGGGCCAAATGCAGGCCCTGCACAGATGTACACAGCTGTCATGGCAGGAGCTGAGAGAAGGTTGAGAATCTTCTTATTCTCCGATGGTGGCACATGAAGTGCAGAGATTTGGCAAAATGAAGCTTTGTGCCAGGTGTAAAGACCTGGCACAGAGCCACCAGCACCTCCTGTTCCTTCCCTTCTGCCCAGTGTGAAGCAGCAGCTATAAAACTGTCAAGCTAAGGCCAAGCTGAAGCTTACAGACTGATAAAGACTGGTAGAAGTTTTGTACGAAATTTAAATAACACAGCCCTTATTGAAGATTTAGCGACCTCCCTCTGGTATTTAATACACTCTGTGGGCTCTGAAGTGGCTTATGACATTTAAAATGTCAAAAAGATTCTAACCCTTTGTCCTGCACTCTTGACCCTTGACCTTATTAGAGCCGCAAAATTACTGCAGCAGTCTCTGAGCTTCACTACTCATGCAATTTTCAGAGGAATGTTCTGTTGAGTTAATTGACTAAATCAAATAATTTTTCAGTTGTTTTTAGTGTATATTGATCCTGGTTTTAGTATTAGCTGACCCGTGGTGAAGGCTGCCTGCCTGCTGGCATGCTTGTATTGCGTCAGTGCAATAAGAGTCATGGCAGTGATTGAAGTGTCTGTCTGTGTTGAAGTTTCTCTGTCTGAGCAGAGCTTTTGTAATTGGGCTTAGAGGTCACATGAGATGCTCTACTGATATTGAGTTTAGCCACATACTGATATGAGAATCCAGTGAAGCAACATTAATATAATTACCCGTTTAACTTCCTCTAAATTAAACCCGAGGAGCTGTTTGTCACTGCATTCCATATCTGAAATGAAATTATAAGTGCACAGATGTTTTATCTTATCTAATTATGTCAGATTCATGCTCTCATGATCTGAGCCAGGTTCAGTTTGGTTTCTGTGTTTTCTGTCGTGAAATCTGTTTCACATCTGTGTTTTTTTGATTCAATTTTTTACTGGTCAAAGCAAGGTCAGTCAGTGAGTGAGTAAGTCTGTCCTTAGCTGATTTCTGCGGCCACTCTGTTATTCTCTCCAGCTCTCCTCCTGCTGTCCGTCCTCTCATCACCTCCTCTCACTCGCCTCAGATTCTTTCCACCACAAACACACACACTTGCTGTTGTCCCTGGTTCAGTGCCAGACCTTTGTTGCACCGGGTGAGAAAATATGGTGTAAGTGATGCCGTGATGCGATCTTTGAGTGTAAATAGACAAAATGCTGGTGTCAGTCACTGCTGACCTGGTTTTAGGGACTCGTAAGTCCAAGGTATATATTTTTACATCTGTGGAAATTTCCCAGCAGGGTCCTGTATGTTCATCTCCTCTGAGGCCTTCGCATGTGACTGGGTTGCACGTGTCTCTCTGAATGTGCGAGGGGCTGTGCCACCCACTATGGAAACACTCAATGGATAACGTTGCTTTACAGATTACCCGACATGGTGGTGTTATGAATCATGAGCAAGGCATGTTCAAAGATGTTTTGGCACAACAGCATTAGCAGTTCAACGAGAGTAAAGTATAGACTCAAAAGTATAAAATGATAAATCTACTGTGAAATTCTGTTTTGTGATTGTCAAACTGGTCTGGCAGTCATCGTGTTGCTCTGTGTTGTCAACCTCAGCCCCCCAGAGCCAGAAACACTGTTACTGACGATATATCCGACTGTTTTCTCACATGAACCCATATCTTTCTCAGGTGAGCTCCTACATCCAAGCTGTGAATGACATCTACGACAAGGTGGAGTTTGATGGAATCAAGCTGATCAACTTCAGAGTCAAATCCCTCAGTGTAAGATCCTTCTGCACCCAAACAATGACACGATTGTCCCAGATGCAGGTCACTGATAACTCCATACAACCACTAATCCTGGCTGTCACTCATTCACGTCTTAATTCACGAACACGCAGTGAGCTCCTTGTTAACAGGAATGAAGGGTTTTGGAGAAAGACACTGATTAAGATAATTATTAGTGGTGGTGCTCAGATGTCTTCTTCTACCAGTGACAATCAAACTAGGGCTGATTCTCAGCCCCCAAAATGAATGAAATATAAGTCTTACTTTCTCAGCGCTGTGGGGGTGTGTGTAATTTTTTGTATCCTTGTGTGCCTCGCTTTCTCCAGGTGATGACAGAGGAGGATAAAAACGATCCTCTGAATCCTCTGTTTATCGGGCCTGAGACACTGTTGAGTCTGTACTCTGAGAAAAACTGGGGCAACTTCTGTCTGTCCTACCTGCTCACTAACAGAGACTACAGCGGAGTGCTGGGGCTCGCCTGGGAGGGCAAGGCTGGTGAGTCACTCTCGCTGCGTCACATGTGTAGGCCTCCTGCACAACTCAAACGCATGGATTCACACAAATGACACACATACACAGTACACAGTGGTTTGCACAGTTGCCTTGCAGCACCCTAGGTTTAAAAAGGTGGTTTAGTTTTCCCCACACTGAAAAAACATGTAAAGTAGGAATGCTGACGTTGCCTTGTATTTGGGGTCTAAGTGCTGCACTCTGGGGATTTATATGAAATAACTCTTGCACCGAGGATGAGACACTTAAGCTGCTTGCTTGTTCTTTAATTACTTTGTATGATTTCAACGTGTCTTTGTCACAGTCTAACTTGTTGACTCAACCTTTGTGAGCACATAACCTTCCGTAAAACCACATCTTGACAATTTTACATTTTGTTTGCTGGACGGATTAAAAGAACATAATATAATGTGTTAATTGGTTTAGAAATGCTGGTAGGTGAATTTTTAGCCAGGCATGTTGTTTCCCCCTGTTTCCATTTTTTTTGCTAAGCTAAGCTAACTGGCAACAAAGCAAATGAGTGCATTTCCAACTATCTTGCGATGGGATCCTTCCAGCCACCCGTCAACATGTTGACCCGTTAGTACGTAGTAGTTATTTCTACATTATTACATGAGTACTCAGTACTAATGAGTCGGACCACACCCATCTTTGAACTCAGCCTTTATTTTGATGAACTACACAACTGTTGTGTAGTTGGATTCAACAAAGACAAAAAACCAAGAAAAAAAAACACAGCTCTGAAAAGACAGATGGATTTAATTAAATAAAATGTATTCATTTATTTCATTCATTTATCATTTAAAATAGAAATTTGTAACATTGTTACGAAAGATAGCGCTCTTTCTTTTTCTAGGAGTGAATGGACATTTGAATACGGGCATCTGATTAATGGTTCCACAGTATTAATCTCACTTCATGTCTGCACATTTATAGTTAAAAGTATATAGATCTTTAATAGTAGAGACAAACTTAAAAGGCTATGCATAAAACATATGTCATGGTAAACAGAGATGTGAAAAAGATACCAGTCTGTCCTTGTTAAAAAGTATGAGACTTGAAAAGTGTTAATCTCTGTGTGAATCGCAGCTGTCAAAGCGTAGCTCCTTCTCTGGCTCCCAGGACTCCCTGGCCTTCATCTGTGACACAAGTCTCTACATTAAACACTCCTACACACACTCACAGTTTCCAGATCAGTGTGAATTATTTGACCCATGAAGGAGGTGAATCCAGGGTGAAGCATTGTGCAGAATTGAATTCAACTGCACTGACGATAAAAAAACAAAACAAATATGCATTAAGAAAATGTGAAACTCTTCTGCAAATGTGCACCACAGTTCATAAGAGGCATCTTCTAAGGATTTGCAGCAATGTGTTGAAAATGCAGTGCAAATGCATGTAAGCCAACCTTAGTTTTCCTGGATCACTTGATGTTATGGCACGCAGCTCCAGGAATTATACAGCTTCCATTTCAGGCCTGTTATAGAAGCAGTGTTTTGGTTTGAAAGACCAAAAGCAAAACGTGAGTAAACTCCTCAATGAACAATCCTAAGTGATTTGCATATAAATCTGGCCCTTTATTCAGCCTTACCCTCTGCTGTTGGCTCAAAGCAGTAGGAAATGTTTTTTTAATTTTCTTTCTGTTCTTCTTAAAAATAGTGATGTGCATTTTGCCCTTAAGAACTCCCCTTGGACTCACATTACAAACCATGTCTGCATGAGATATGAAGATATGAAATATTTCCTGTGGGAAACTCTGTAATGCTACTGAATTTGTTATTAGATGTTAATGATGGCAGTTTGAAGTTTCAAATTAACTTTCACACATTTTCAGTCAACATTTAATTTTTAGGTCATACTGTTTGATGAACTACATACACAAATTTAGGTCAATATAATTACAAGAGAATTAACATGAAACAACAGAATTATTCTGAATGTCAGGCAGACTGACTGTGTGTGTGTGTGTGTGTGTGTGTGTGTGTGTGTGTGTGTGTGTGTGTGTGTGTGTGTGTGTGTGTGTAGTGTTGTTGTTGTGCTAGAGGAAGTTGGACACATATGTGGGAATCGTCAAGACAGGAGGATCTTCCTGATTGATTCTATGACATTGTCTCATATGCAGCTTTTGATTGGCTAAACTGAGGGGCGTGAGAGCAGACCACCATGTGATTAGGAAGCAATGAACCTTTGACACTCTCACACACACACACACACACACACACACACACACACACACACACACACACACACACACACAAACAAACGTAGGACGCACGCACCACTCCCAGACGTATTGGTGAGGATTGGTGACTGCATTCCACAGCATGATCACCATGGTGACAGCTCACGTGAGGCACACTCACACACACACACACACACACACACACACACACACACACACACATTGTACATTCATAGTGGCAGTGACATTGTTGTGACTTCTCAGTCTCATGTGACCGCCCCAGAGAGAGAGCAGAGCATTAACCATGGATAATGTTTGACCTCCAGAAACAGATACGCTCAACCCCAACGTCTCCATCACCTACTTTCCCACTTTATCAGTGGTCTTGGGTAATAGAAAGACCTTTAATCACAGGGCCATAAACTCAAAGACCCCGATGCCCCTGCAGCTATAGCAGGGTGCACCGTGCACACACATGTAGATACACACACAACCCCCATCAATCACACCAGACTCCTCCCCTAACCTCTCCAAGTTGAGTGTTCATACATCAGTGGAGGGTTGGGGGGTTGGGGCCGAAACATCTCAAGCTTTTTCACCAGTAAAATTCCGTCTTCTCCTGAGACTACCTGAGGAACAGATAGTAATTTTCCACACAATATGCTCTGTGTTGTTGAGGGGCTTTTAGACTGTTGGCTGGAATCACTGCAGTGTCCGGGGAGTATGTTACCATAAATATATATCGTCAAAATGTTGATTTGTAAATAACCTTACCACTCAGTGTTGTGCCTGCTTGACCCTGTAAAAAGTTACATGAATATAATATTCAGTTTGTGTCCTTAGATTCGACTTTCATCTTTTTTGTGCTATTTTTTTTTCAAAAGAACAACCTGTCATCATGTGCTAGCCAAAGAGTTAATATCATATATGTTGATTCAGACAGTGGACTTATTTCTCATGTCTTAGCCCTCTTCCTCTCTTGTCACCTCCTGCCTGCCTCTCTACTGTCAGCTTTGAAATAAGGACAAAAAAAGTTGGAAGTTCAACAATGTAATAAATACACAGCAAATAACAAATCATCACAAGAGTCTAATGAGCAACAATATGTAAATGATTTACAAATCTGTTGTAAATTACGTTTTACAATGGTGCCTCCTTTATCAACAAAGATTAGCCAATGATTCACATACTTTCTTTTTTAAATAAGCGGTTTCAATATTATCATAAAGCTGGGGAATTATGTGTCACCTCTCAGATCAACTTATAATTCTTGTTGCTTGTGAAGTTGCCACCAGATCTTACCAATGAAATCTGGCAGTAAAATCATTCATTACTGTTATCAAGAGCAGAAACTCACAATGAATAAGACCCAGCTTGAATAAGACCCGTGCAGCATTCCAGACACATTAAGTCTTTTGTTTTCAGCAAAGAAAAGGTCAAATTAGTCTCACAATACAGTGAAGGTCACTGACCCCTCACACTGGAAGCAGTGATGGAAAGTCAACGGATGCAGTTACATTATTTACAGTACTTCTGGCTGGCTCCCAGAGTAGTGACTGTAGTTTCCTGAGAACTCTGACCGGTGTCTGTTTTTCTTATTAAAGGTGATATTAGGACACACAGACTCCCCTCGTGTGTTTATCCAAGGAAAGGAAAGACCCCTTTTACTATTGTTTGATTGTTCATACACCGTGTGAATGAATCTTTGCTTATGAGTGTGTGTGTGTGTGTGTGTGTGTGTGTGTGTGTGTGTGTGTGTGTGTATGTGTGTGTGTGTATGTGTGTGTGTGTGTGTGCGTGTGTGTGTGGTGTCTGTGTGTGGTGTGTGTGCATGAGTGTGCGTGTGCGCATGTGTGTGTACCTTTATATGTTTGTCTACAATGTTAATTGATAGTATATGATCAAATATGTATATTTAAGTGGGTGTTATTGTGTGTATGTGTCTTGTTTCTGTTTGTCTTTGTGTGTGTGCATTGGGTGCAAGTGATCCACAGGACTGTTTGTTTCTCCAGACCGTGTTTATCCAGTGGGCCAATAATAGGAGTCTTTCATTACGGCTCCTTTCTGTGGCGAAGACGAGAAGGAGGAGGGGTCAAAGTCATAGCTCCTCTCTGCTCGCACTGCCAAAAACCACAGCCGGGCTTCCAAAGTAATGCTCTTTCTAGGAAACCCAGCTCCTTGAATAGCCCATCAGGGGGGCCATTTTAGGTCAAAAGCAGGGAACGCTGGAGAAATGCATCCAGAATTCTTGATTATTCTGCCGGGGGAGTCTTGCTTGGCAGTTTGTGGATATATCTTTTGGTTTTTAGCAGTGAGGAGTACTATTAATAATGACAATGGCTTTTATTTTGTTCTAACTTCTCCTCTAAAGCTTAAAAATCTCACTTTGCCATCCCATTTCTGGCACAAGCCATCTTATGAGATCAATACAGAGGGATAAAATAGTCTTAGGTTACTGTATCTTCTCTCTCGGCCTCCTTCACCTGACATATGATGGTAGTGTGACGGTGTTGTCTTTGCTCCTAACCCTTACAGTACCCTCATTGTTTCTACAACAGCAGAGATAGGAGGCACTTCTGTTTTTGTTTTTTGACCTCTAACTGTTCCTCATCGTTCCTGAACGTCACACTTACGCCCACTGTGTAACACAAACATGCCAATGGGAGATCCAGATGCCCACGACTGGTTCCCACAGTCCTCTGGGACATCCTGTGAACTCAGATTTCTCTGAAACGGCGCTGAATATATGGAACAGACATGCACCCACCAAAATGTTGGTGCTGCTGACCACATTGTGTAAGAGGTGTTACATAAAAGGCATGTGAACTGCTGAGGCCTCCAATCTGAAACACACACGTGTACAAATGGATGGAACCAATGAAGTGACAGAATGGATGCATGGAAATTACTCCCACAGGAGCGGATTGCGTTAAAATGGTGGTGGCAATGATTGCTGAGAAAATTATGATGGATAAGGCGGAGCACTGAAACATTTATTGGGCTTACATTAAAGATATCGGAGGTCATCATTCTTCTAGGTTCAGTATTTAGCAGTTTTTTGCATGCATCTTGTTTTGAATCAAGAAATGTCACAAATTTAAGGAATGGTTTTGTTAAACTTAAGTCCTGGGGGAAGAGCTCATGTGTGTTACTCTAATCTACAAGTAGTCTAAAGAACCATATCATAGGTGCTCAGTTTGACCAATATGACTGGTTTCTGTAGAACTAGTCGTCTGGCTGGTCTGCTGAAAGATGATGTCACAGCCCAGCCGCCCATCCATGTGAATGTGGCCAGGTGTTAGTCATTGTGGGAATGGCTTTCAGGAATATTACATAAACCCAAAGGCAATGGAGGCCATTGGAGGCCAAATGTCTGTGCAGGCTAGAGGAGGTCTGCTGGCATGTCTGTCTGCACCTCCCTGTCCCCGGGGGCCTCAGAGGTTGATAACACTTCAGGAAAACATTGTTGGTTTAGGATATGTCCAGTAGCACACGGTCAGTTATGCAACCATGTTGTCCTGCAAAGTGACAAGTAGGTATGTTTTCATTAGGTCTGCAGCTCTCTTTTTTATTGGGCCTGTTGAGTCTACATTTCAACACTTTTGTTGCAGTAGGATTTATGTGCGATCATCATATTCATGAGCTGTCAACTTCTCATTCAGGCTCAAAAGATGTAATATTTCCACCTTCTTGCTGTGCAATACCTGCTCTGAACTATAGATGGTAAACTACATAAACCACAAATAGTAGAGTAAATGATGCTTAGACTTTGCTCTTTACATAAAGAGATAGTTGGAATTAATAATTGTAAAATTGGATTGGTTGCCCATACACAGTAATGAATAGCAAAAGAGACAGAAGATCGCAACGCATGAGAAACATGTTGCAACAGCAGCAGTAATACTAACACACACACAGTGTTTAAGACCAAGTCATTCAATCATTAAAGAGCCCCTCCAATGACAATAAAGTTTTTAACGTTGTCTATATGATGTTTTTTATATAATTCAAAGCATATCATGAGCCGTAAGCAGTCAATGCTATGACTGAGTATTTCCACCTTTCCACCTTTTTTAACCTTTTATTTACCTGGACAACATCTTATTAAACACATTTACATTTTACTCAGTAATTATTTATTTCACTTGTAATTTACTATATAGGACCTCACAGGAATTTTATCCTTGGCAGCATCAAACCTGCCAGCTCCATGTTTATCCTCTCATCTCTTTGTTATTCAGGTAACTGGGGAGGAATATGTTCAAAACAAACCACCCTGCGTAACGGCCAGACCGCCACCCTGAACACAGGTCTGGTCACAATTCAGAACTTCGGACAGTTCCTGCCTACACGACTCGTCCAGCTGACCTTTGCTCACGAACTCGGCCACAGCCTGGGATCTCCGGTCAGTCGCCATCCTTTACGCCACACCCTCTTCACCTTAATCTGCCTGATGCTCAGAAATCCACTCAGTCCACTTTTAGACAACCAAACCAAACAATGCACTGCACACAATGTCTCCCCTGACATGCACCTGGTATTTGAAATATTATATCCTTTCAAAATTGGAAACCTCCGTTTTAAAGGGATAGTTCAGGTTTGACCTTGGGGTGTGTGAGGTGCTTATACATGGTCAATGTATTACCTATAGTAGATTCAGATTGGCATGCTGCCAATTTAGAGAAGCGGCCTGGAGTAGCAGCATAGGTGTGCTTGTGTGTAGGAGTCTGGTAGCTAAATGCATTTTTTAAAGTGGCTAAAACATGTTTTTGCGGCTGGCCCCGTCCATAGCAGCACATCGCTCATCTTTTGTCCGGGAGCTTCTCTGAACTAGTAGTGCACTGATCCGAATCTACTGCAGGTAATAATTTGACTATGTAAAAGAACCTCACATAACTCAACTTCAAATAACTATAATACAAGAATTACTTTAAAACTTTAAAATATCTTTTAATGTCATACAGCAGACAAGCAGTGCGGGGCAAGTAACTAAAAGATCTAATCAATATGTCATTACAGATGGTCTATTTGAAAAAGCAAAAAATTACGAATGTAAACAATTATTTACATCACTTGTTCAGAAAGAAACTGTAAATGAGACATTGACACTCTTAGGAAGGAGACAAGATGTATTAAAAGCCTTCAATCAGGCATATTGGTTGAAACACCACCCGATTTCAACCCCACAAAGTCTTCATCAGGGTGGAAACAGTAAAAACTGTAAAAACACATTGTCAACACCTGGTACTCTTTTTATACAGCACAGGGGAAGTAACAAGCAACAATGAAAAAACATAACTAAACTACCAACCCAATCACATCAACATTAATATCATGAAAGAGAAAAAGATAATAACAATATTGCGAAATATCTGCTACCTGATTTGTGCATTTGCTCAGCTGAGTGTAGTATTTCAGATGTCTGTTAAACTTTGCCCAGTTTTACTGTAAATCCCCTCCAGGGCCTCAGTGACCAGGAGTTCAAACATGTTAGTCCTACATGAGAGCATGCGGGTTTGTGTACTGAATGATAATTCAACATGATGAATCTCTGTGATTCAGATTTTAGACTTACTTCGAATATTCTCCCAAACATGGCTGTTTGCACTACACCAGAACAAAGTGTCTGTGAATGATTCACTTATGTGGGCATTGGAGGCCTTGGCCTTTAATGACTGGTTTGCTTGATATGAACCCTTGACTCACTATCACTGGGTAATCTGAAATGAGGGAACAGGAGGATCTCTGATATTCTCTGGTATATTTTCACAAGCTAGCCCATAAAAAATCCTCCACTTCTACCATATCAACAAACAGCTTATGTGTACACACAAATGCCTGCACCTCTCGCCATATGTGACAACTGCAAACACCTGCAACCTTTGTCCCACTGCGCAAAACGCCAGCCGTGCTTCTCCATCTCTTTTCACCCTGGCTTCTGTTATTCACACTTGCACAGACCAAAGAGTCCTCTGAGGCGTTCCTGAGCAGATTAGTTCTGCTATGTCAGACCCCGCAGGCTTTTTATAAGTTAAACTACCATGAGTTCTCCTGCTCTGGCCTGGTGTCCAAGCGCCTGTGAAAAGGCATGTCACATTGTTTTCAAGCCAGACAGGTTGGAAAAAGCACATGAATAGCTTCACCTGAGAGTTGTGGTAGGTATGGTGGCGGGCTTCAGTTGTCTGACCAACAGTCCAAAATCTAACAATGTTCAGTTTACAATCATAGCATCAAAGCATCATATTCTCACATGGGAGTAACCGGAACCAGATAAACAATAATAAACAAACAGTTAAATAATAAAACTGCCGATTAAAGGTGGAGGAAGCAATTCTGGAGAGAGACTGTTGTTATTTGAACTCAACAGCAAAACAAATACACCCCTCCCTTCAGTGCTCCTTTAGAAGCTCAGTCCCAGGGCACAGCAACAACACAATGGTGGAATTCATCCACAGCGTCTTGGTGGATACTCTCTCATAGCTGAAGCAAAACAAACCTTATAATATAAAATGTCATGAAACAAACGACGTGAACACAAACAATGGAGTAAAAACTAGCAAGAAATAGTTGTTTAGATTGTTTGTGACAGCTATCACAAGATCGAGAAAACAGCACAAAACAAGGGCGACCTAGTGGCTTTATGAAACGTAGCAAAACTAACTAACTAACTAACTAACTAAACAGAGCAACCTCTGCATCCGTCTTCATGCCTTTCTCTCAGGGATTATCCACCATAGTTGGACTGGCCATCACGACTACCGGGACAATCCCGGTGGGCCAGTGCAACGTCAAAACATCTCTAAAGTTTTTACCCACACCGTCAGTCTCTTGAGTGGCCCTCCCTGTGTGCCTGTCATTCAGGCTGCAGGCCTGTCACAGTGGATAAGACCAGTGCTGAAGTTCTTTCACAGTCCAACCATGCAGTCTCCACCATTGGAAAGCTTTTTCTTTTTTCTTTTTTTAAATTTTTGTTCCTCTGATGTCTACTCTTTGGCTGTTCCTCTGCCATCATTCTTGACAATACGGTTATATTGTGGAGTATACACCATAATCACGCTCCCGTTATTTAACCTATTTTGCTCCCCCTCCCCTCTTCTCTTCTTCTTTCCCTTGTCCTGTGCACAAGCATCAATGCCCCCTATTGCTGACTAGTCGGAGTAGTGTTGTGTGACTTGGTCTGCACTTTGTTTATTTCAAATGTATAAAGCCAGAGCTGTGTTGCAACACCAGATTTCTTTCAGCGCACACACAGAACAGACAGCTTGTGGACCAAGAGGAGAAATTCACTGAATTTGACAAAAACTATGTTGGATTAGAATCGTTCATTCTTCCTTTTCTTAGTGCTTCCCACCATTTTTGTTGTCAGTCTGACTGTAGCAGTAAAGGAGGTACAGTGTTCGTGAACAGTGCAGCTCGTTTTTAGCTGTGTTACCACAACATGGCAGAGCACGACATTACAGTGGAAACCTAATTCAAGACTAAGTTGCTTTATAAGATGTGGCTGAAAATTTGACACAAGTTAACAGATGACAAAGATAGTAAAATAGATATACTGTTCTTAAGAAACTGCAAAAACATCTGCACAGCTGTGGCGAAGTGTTCTGCCAAACCCAGAACCGAAGATATTGACAAACACAGTGAGCACTATAAAATTAGCACTTCATTCACATCCATCAAACTAACCGAGGACAGATGCAGAAACACCCACATCTGAACATGTTCTCTCTGCATGTGTCCATGTTAACTTCAAGTCTACGCTTTGGTTTTTAATTCACCCGTGAGTTTGACGTCCAGAAGATACTGATACCACTGATAAAACCATCACACCATCATATACATGCTGACATGCAGGGAGGAGGCGTTCAAGGGAATGTTTCACAAATGTATCTCGGAGTAAAGCTGGAGGAGCTCTTTGTTCTGTCCCTGATGTCCCACACATGGAACACCACATTCCTCTGCTCTTTCAGGGCCATCAGATTCCAGAGGAAGCTTTTGACTGTCGAGAGGCTCCACTTTGGATTTGAAACTATAACAAAGATAACTTTAAAAGTCAGAAAGGATCTGTAATATAGCTGCTGTTACAGGCACCATCTTCCACTGTCCGTGGACATTACTGAATACATTTTGACTGTCTGCGATTTCCTATAACAGGCTACTGATATCAGCAACAAATGGAGTTAATTCCACCGTCTGTGGTTAAGAGGAAAACAAACTGTTTCAGCATGGGTTAGATCATTTGTTTCCCCCTGCTGTTTCAATTTCTATTCACTCAGTGTCAACATGCATAATGTCTCAAGAAAGATATAAACTTGAACTTTCATTTTCTAGTATTTTGTCTGTGTTTCAGCACGACGAGGGCTCTAACTGCGGGAATCTTGGTTCCTCTGGTGGTAAAGGCAGGTACCTGATGTTCCCTCACGCCACAGATGAGGTGCGTGAAAACAATGAAAAATTCTCCCACTGCAGCATCAAGCACATCAGCAAGATCCTTAAGTTGAAGAAGGATGACTGCTTTGTGGGTGAGGAGGAAAACGTACGACAACGTGCACCTGCATGTTGCCTGATGAGTTGTGCAGATATGGGGCAAATGTTTACACTGTCATTATTCATTGTAAATAGTTAGGCCTATAGTTTGTCTTCACTTCATGTGTCTTTACTTGTGTATGCTTATCTGCTTGTCTGTTCTTTTTTTTTTTTCGGGCCAGTCAGCAATCAGCCCATCTGTGGAAACCAGATTGTAGAGAAAGATGAGGAGTGTGATGTCGGTCACAACAACACAGACCCTTGCTGCTACAGCGCTAAAGAGCCTGCAGGAGTCCAGTGTCGCCTCAAGCCTGGTAAAGTCTGCAGGTACTGGATACGTAAAAGTAAACACACCATCAAAGTGTGCATAAAATGTAATAAAAGGTGATCATAAGACATTGGCATTGTTTTCAGTTTGAAAGGTTTTTTTTTTAAATGTCAACCGTTGACCGTGTCAACCTTTCATCTGAACAATTTTTTCTGACATCCTATCTTCTAGGTGTGTCTCTATTTTGTTTATATGTGGCTTTCATGTGTATCTGTCGCCCTCACTATATGTTTACGACATCCTCTCACTCATCCATCCATCAGTCCGAGTCAGGGCCTGTGCTGCAGTCATGATTGCGGGTTTAAGCCGGCCAGTCAGACCTGTGATGAGGAAACTGACTGTCAGAGGGAGAGTGTGTGTTCAGGCCTTTCCCCGCTCTGTCCTGAGCCAAGCGCCAAGGAAAACTTTACCGTCTGCAGTCAGGGCACACGCGTCTGCCTGAACGGGGTGAGGCAACCACATCCACTACACCACAGTGTGACAGTATGGTTCAACTCAGTTGCCCAACAACAAGGCAAAGTGTGCAGGGATGTTGCAAAGCTGGTCCTGAAAGAAAAATGTATTAGCTATGTTGCATTCCAGATCATTCTTGAACTTGGAAACAGCCGATGCCAAAACAGTCACACAGTAAGGTCCATTTGGATGCTGTTCTGGAGCTTTTAGTTATATCACACTAAGTCTTCTAATAGCTTTATGTAAAGGAGGATACCAACAGCTTTATCTATATGAACCCATTTTAAAAGCCATGCAACTGTGCGTCTATCGGCTATTTCCTGACTGTTTTCTTATTATCGTTATTCTGCAAAACTAATTCTGTATTATCTTCAAGTGAAATTCTGAAGTTGACAATCAGGTATTTACCAGTAGATTCACCATCCAGTGAGCGTATTCACGACCCACTTTATTCGTGAACAAAAACAGCATTACAACACAGAATTACTGAGAAGATCCGTGATACCAGAAGACAATAGTGTGTGACCCCTCATTAGCTACACATGATAAATTGTCCTCTGGGGAGGAATTCACTCCAGCTGTGAATATTTCTTCATCACGTAATATTATTTTCCAGAGGTGCTATGTGTGCTAACTCCTCATCACCTGATCCATGAACATGGAACTAGAGAAAGGCTTTTTTGGGGATGTGTGAATGTAAAAATCTAAGGAAACGGATCCGCAAATAAAGGTGTTGTTTTGTTTATAATAGCCAAATGAATGCTAAATTATTTCAAATGACTTAATGTTTAAGTCCTGAGAATCAAATGAGTGAATAGAAAACAGGAAAACAGGCTTGAACTTCTAAAACACAACTTCTAAAACCACATATGTGAAGCAGATTGTCCGTGTGTTTGCCCAAGATTAAACTGCCCTAGATTCCCAAAAGCCCGGGTAAATAAATTTGAGCAGTGTTTCACTGCTGTCGCTGGTCCAGAGTTTAAAGTGTGTTTCACCTGGGTGTGGTTTTATTGCACCTGTAACTGCACCCAACTGTGATGTCACGACGTACTGACACACCCTGATGTGCACCTCTACATCTGAGCGGCACTGGAGCTCAGCACCACACGATTTAACTACAAATCTTGTACATTTATGTATATTGTTTGTATATTATTTCACATACTGCAATGCACCAACATAATTTACAGAAGGTCCATCTCTTCTCTTCCTCCGCTTCTCTCTGCAGGTCTGTGCTGAGTCTGTGTGTGTGAAGCATCGCCTGCAGCAGTGTGACTGTCCAGGAGACTCCATGAAGGAGAAATGCCACATGTGCTGCCAGCAGCTCGGTAACCATGAGCCCATGTGTGCTCCAATACCGAGGAATGTGTTTACACTTTGTGGCCCAACAAAACAGCCTGGGTCAATTTGTACAGGGGTCACCCACATACATTATTGTTTTCCATTAGACAACGTCATAAGCACTACAAGAGACACCGTCTGATGTGATGGTCATGTAGGTGGAATAACATGTTTTGTAAAGGAGATTTGAATATCACATTTTAGCAAGAAATGTGAGTGGGCAAACCTTTTATTCAGGAGTCTGGTATCAGTGCTTTAAAGAGGTTAAATACAGCTTTTGTATTATTAAGTGCTTTCGTTTTGTAGACACAATTGTACAAAAATTCTACTACCACCAGGGGGTGTCATTGACAGAAATTTTCACATTCAATACAAATATTTATTCTTTTGTTTTGTAATTATTTTTTCTCTCTGTCTACGGCAGATAAGCCTGAGACTTGTGCCAGCACCACCTCCTCCGTGCTGTCTCGTCACTTTCAGAGAAAAGCGATGCCGCTGGTCGGTGGGGCTCCGTGCTCTGGAAACCGAGGTTACTGCGATAAATTCCACGTGTGTCGCCTGCTGGACGCAGACGGCCCCATCGCACGACTGAAGAACTCTTTTTTCCAATTTGAGGACTTCAGTGATGTAGCAGAGTGGATGAAGGTGAAGGTTTCCCATGATTAGTCTGATAGCATATTCAGCATTCAGACATTAAGCCGTGGAGGGCATGTCACAATGAAGGTGAAGAGTATTGATTTCTTAATTCTTAAATGGAATTACAGGGAACTGCTACAGTCAGGCATGTCTCCTATCATTCAGTTTAAAAAGCACCATTATATAAAATACAGTAATACTGTAATGACTGACTCCAATCAAAGTCTAATCTTAAACTTAGATGAGATATTTTACTTTCTTTTTAATTTACTTTTTTACAAGAAGAGTTAATGTGCAATACTTCGGATTTTTTAGAAGATGGTTGTTTCCTGCTTTAGTGTAATAATTTGATGTACACAAAAATTGTAACATTTATTCAAGCTGCCCCACTGACTCAAATGACCTGATCAGTGGTTATTGGTCATCAGGTCAGACTAGAGGTTTCAGCATTACTATTATGTGGTTGAAAAATGATTCCTCACCTCGTGTTATAACTGAGGAAATCATCTTTGTAAGGAAGCAGCAGATGTTTTTCTGAGGTCACATCTTCGGCTCAGCTCACTGTGTTTGTTAAACTTCCTGTCAGGATGTTCAGCTGTCTTCAGTGTTTAAGTTGTAGCTGCCTTTGAGGTTCAGTTTCTCATGACAGCATGGAGAATCAGGAATGCCCATTTGGGTTTAAGAGCGCTGCAAGGATCAGCCATCCACTTCACTGGAGGCAGAATTGACCCTTCGCTTCATTGTGTTTTTTCTCCATACCTGTGTCGCTGACTCTTATGCATGAAACTACTGACGACACTGATCCTGTAGGCTGATCCTTCTAATCAGTCAATCTTTCGTAGTGATGTAGTCCCCCAAAGATGCAAGTAATTAAACAAGTAATGGACATGGGAGTGCACTACATCATACCAAGTATTTACTGCATTGCAAAAGTGTGTAACGGGGTGTGATAGGACCCACATGCAGCACAACCAAACAGATGGATAGTTTGAAATGACCTTTATTGAAATACCAGCAAAGATAACACACACAGGTGGGTATGAGGAGTCGAGGATGGGGTCCGGGGCTGGAGAGTCCGGGGTCCAGTGAGTGGAGCGAGGTGACTGCGCTCACACACACAGGGGAAAGCTCTTGGACCCGAAGACTGGGGCTGGCGGTGCCGAGCGTTAGGGAGCAGGCTGGAGATGTCGTCGAGGTAGCTGGAAAACGTCCAACAGCCACAGGGACGGGCAGAAGGGGAACAGGAATCGCACAGGCAGAACTCGTGGTCGGGGACAGAAGGCTAAGGTGTTCACCGGGGCAGAGACGAGGCAGGATGGTCAGGGGCAAGCAGGGTCGCAAACAGGGAGTCAGTCCGGGGATAATCGCTGGAAAGTTAAGCATGACGCTGAGAACAATCTGGCAAAGAGCGAGTGAACCGGGGATGTATATATAATGGTCTGATTGGGGCTCGACTGCAGCTGGGGGCAACAGGTGAAGACAGTGAAGCTGATTAGGAGGTGTGGCAGAGTGGGGAGTAACAAATCGGCATAGCAGGCTGTGACAAAGTGTGGGTTTTCAGTGCAAGTTCATAAGTTCAACCAAGAATATGACACCAAAAACATTACACCATAGTTTTTTTTATTTTTTTTTTATGTTTTTTCAAACTCAACTTGTTGCCAACTGCCCTAACATTGTCTTAAAAGTACAGTGTGTGGGTAGTAGTAGCAGTGAACTACTCTGATAGAAATGACCATGTTTAAGTCTTGACATTCAAGACAGTGCATTTAATGCAATATTTAGTCATATTTGACTCAATAAACATTGTGCAGGTTGTTAGTATTACAACATTACTCAATGAAAACAGATGTTTAGAGCTCAAGCGATGATCTAAATGTCATTGGTTGCATTTGTGAATAATTCCAGCTGCACCTCCAGTCAATGGAAGAAGCACTGATGCTAACTCAGCGGGGTGAAGGGGAACACTTAAATAACTTGCCAAACATCTGGCTAAGACATACAGTCAACCAACAGTAATCCAAACTGGAGTAACACAAAAAACCATAATGACAAGACAACGTTTGTACAATAGTCTTTTTCATTTGTCTGTCTCTGCAGGCTCATTGGTGGGCCATCCTGCTGGCTATCCTGACTCTGTCTGGAGTGATGGGCTGCACCATCTGCCTCTGCAGCCGCACCCTCAATACGGCTGACCTGGAGTAACCTCTGACCTTCTGGGAACTATCCTCACAATGACGCACAAATTCATTTAGATTATGAGGGGTTTTGAAGTGTCAAGGCCACATTCAGGAGATTCCTTTTTTCAACTTTGTTCCACATCTCAAGTGGGTGGTTGAGTGGTTTGCAGGTGACTCGTGAGGACACACCTGCTCGGTGCCAATTTTTCACTGACTGATATCTTTCGACGTCATTATGCATCTGTCATTTCTTTTCCTCGTGTGACTTGTCTGTTTACATTTCAGCAAGTGTGTTCTACAACGTGATGCATGTGTTGTGGAAAACATGGCTGCTGCTGCTGCTGTGGGTCCATCAGCCCTCTCAGAGGAGCCACATACTGTAGCAGTGCACCTACAGTGATTTAAAGGGCCATCTGTCCCTACAAAGGCTGGTGGGATTTAGCCTGCGATGTCCTTACTGCTGTGTTTGAACTTGAGTGCTAATTTGAGCCTAGATGAACATCCAGCTGTCCACCACAGCGACACTTTCAATTTTAATATTGTCACAGGAAGATGAGATACCAAGTGGAAACTGATGATTGACAGGGCCTTGGGTCTAAATGCTGTCAGTTGTCTGAAAAAGGTTCTGATGTTTAAGTTAATAAAGCGACAGTAAACACATTTATCATCTCAATGAGCAATTGTTTACCATTTATGATTTGCAGTGGTTATAAGTCACTTCAGCACATTTACTCAGGTTCTGTGCTTTTTACCAAGTACCTGGACTACTACTACTTCTACTACTACTACTACTACTACTACTACTACTACTAGTACTACTACTACTTAACTACATTTCACCTCAGAAGGAACTTTTGTACACCACAATTTTTATTTGACAGCTATATGAATTACTCTTTCAAAAATTGCAAGCAGTAACTAGTATTTTAGGTAGTTTCTTGTCTAAACTTCTTAGGTTGACTTAGAGGCAAAGAAAGAGAGCAGCAAAGATTAGGGAAAAGTCCAGAAAGAAAAACAATGAACAGAAATTGTCATAACTATCTAACTGTGTATAAATTAGTTGAAACTACATTTAATACTGATAGTACTGCTGTGCTTTTACTGGTTGCAGGACCTGTGTTTTCACATTGGGTCACCTTGACACAGTCATATCAAGACAGTGGCCTCACAACTGCAAGGACATGAAGAAACTGCAGAGTTTATTTTGGGTGATTTAACAATTCCTTGACTTGAAAAACAGTTTCATTTGTCAAAATATTTGCATCAAACACATTTTTCTTTGATAATACATTCCACACTAATAACAATGAGCTGCCGAATGATTAAGGTCAGGATAAAACTAAGTTTATCATTTCATTCCCTAAATAAAATGTCACGCTCAGAATGACCGCTCAGATGGCAGTTTTGGTTTATTAAAGAATTTATACAGCACAGTGAATATTTACAAATACGTACAAAAGATTATAGGAATCCATATTTTACAGATTAAGTTCATCCAGAGGTAAAAATATATAACTAACAGTGTTCCGTACTACAAAACCTATCATCAGTATTATGGTATTTACATTAAATCTACTGTACAAGTACCTTTGTTTGGCAATGTCGTCCCCTGTTTTCAGTGCAAAGGTGAAACATTTCCTCTTTTATAAAGTAGGTGGAAATGAAGTCACAATGATTACAGTACCGATCTCTAAAGAGCCGAGGTTTAGGTGATGCTCATAGGACTGGAAATGTTTTTATGAACTTTTGAGAAGGAAACAAAGACAACAAAGTGGCATCACTGACATTAACTCCGCCTTCTACCTCACACGGATCACAACATACCTCATAAAGTTTAGAAGAAAAATGGTCGACAAAATGTCAGGCATTTCTTTGAGGTAACAGCTTCATAGTAACATGAGCACGAGTAAAAATGTTGTGAAAGTGATCGAAACACCATCTTTTGAATGTTTAGGTGGTTCAGTAAAGGTCAAAAAGGTTCACAGAAAAATGAAAGGAAAAACTCGGGTGAAAAATACAGCAACAAAGCGCTACGTTAAGACAATTTCATTTTGCAACAGCTTACTTATAGCGACCGTTCAACGTAAGGCACACTGATCCAGGTCCCACAGTCACGTATAGTGCTGAGAGCCACAGTGGTGAATGCTCTGTTAGGTTATGCATTAGTCTGATAATATATGAAGGTAATACAATTGTACCCTATTGCATAAAACACCTTAAGAAGGCAACAGTCTGCAGGACATCATTCTTCACAGTGCTATAAATATGAAATGTGCATGTGACTGAATAGTATCCATCTCTACCAAAGACAAAGGCATTTACTTTTCGTACAAATGATGTTACAGTTATGTGTCATAAAAACTTTTCTTTTTTTTTCTTTTTTTTTCTACAAAATATTACACAGTAATTTACATACACATTGTTTTAAATAAGAAACAAACTTCTGTGGATATGTACAAAGCGGTGAGGGTTTTGTATAATTTGAGAAATAAAATAAGTTACAGATGTATAAATTATTTACTAAGTGCTGAAATGGACCGGAGGGCTTTCAACAGTTGGGTCTTTTCTTCTGAGTCAGTGGTTCTCCAGAGTCACTCTACGGACAAAGACAAAGTTCATTGTCATTTATCAGCATTAACAGCAATATCAAAAGCACTGAGGTAGGGTGAACAGAGTCTAACTCACCTTTTTTCAGTTTGTTTCCGGTCTGTCCTCCATGCATCCTTACATTTAACAAATGTGACCTCCTGTTTTAAGCTGTGAGTTTCAGGGTCTTTTACACAGAACACCATCCTGCAAAGGAAATTCATGACACATAGTTGATCGATATGAGCGCTTGACCCATTCATTCCATTGATGGCAGTACAATGGTTGACTTTTTTTCTTTTTTTACCTTTTTCATAATAATGCTAAAACAGTGTGCAATACCTGTATGACATACTTACTTTTGCTGGGTCTCGCCAGCTCGGATGCGGATTTTGTGAACCTCCATGTTAGCGCTGTCGGAGTCACCGGACCACCAAGAGGAAACCATCTTCAACATGTTGGAGGCCGACCAGCCGTTTGTCTCCTCCCATTTAAACGTCAACATCATCAGGTCACCGATATCCTCCTCTGTCACCAGCAGGAACGAATGTGTCCTATTTGTGGCTATTTTTTCCTTCCTACCAGACACAAACAGAGAGACATGTTAGTGCTCTGCTCCAAGCTAGTGATATTTATCTAGTCTTGAAACCTTTGAGCCATAAACAGTGATAAAACCATTATATATCACTGTTTATGGTTTCTTCATGCTGTTGCTGTTTTCTTAGGCTACTGTGCAACTGTTACATATAAGTTCAAAAATGCAAGTCACGGTGCAGTAATTCTCTTTTATACTGATTTTTAAAGGGCCCACTTACAGTTTAAGCTCCAGATTTTCAGCCTCTCCTTTTGTTCCGTACAGCGACACAGTGATGGAGGGCTCCATCTCTGAACGGTTCACTTTACTGGAGAAATGCATCTTCAGCTGATAGTGGTAAACTGCAGAGTGAGAGAACATTTGGGAAACTTTAAACATGCCTGTAGTTTACTGTAGCTGCAAGCTGCTCCAGTTTAGTTGGTTTAGCTAAACTAAGCTGCGAGTGCTCAGACCGCTGCAGCCAGAACATCCAGGATTTGAAACACTACTAAGCTCAGAAAGTCTTTAATTCCTTAAAACTTTTTTATAACAGAGTTTTTAAAGTTTAGACATTGGACCTTGTTGGGCCTTTGCAATATTATTAGTTAATTTGACTCTGGGTACGGTAGAAAATAGAGCAGCAGTTTTTATGTGACAGTAGTGATGAGTTGCTTTGAAAGTCCACTGACCTCTGAAAGGCATGGAGGCTCGGGTATTGGTGTACATCTGAACGTTGCGCGCCTTGCGGACTTTGCTAATGTCATAGCCCACCGTGTTGCAGCGGCCTTTGCGGCAGCTGAGACACATGCCGCGGTTGAACATGTCGTTGCTGCCGCACCTGTAGGCCTTGGCTGCATCCTGCTCGTTCAGCAGAGAGTCGATGAAGAGGTGGACCGAGCGCTCGTGTTCACACTTGATTGCATCAGTGATAGCTGAGGAGGAAAGAGGGGAATATATTTAAACACGTGCTTCTTAAGAAGAGAAATACATTTTCCAGTTTGTTACATTTTTATTTGTTTGCTGACCACACATCACTAAATAAACTTTATCTTACTTTACCTACCAGCCTATTCAGCCAGGATGACTGATATTGTATCTGACCTTTCCTCTGCCATGTTCAGGGCCTTCTGTTTATTTTCAGCCCGGTTTGAATGGGGTCATTGTGCAACTGACAGCAACAATGTTCACTGTTAAGACAGATTAATAACAAGCAGCAAGTAGCTGCAGTCTTACTGAAGCTGCTGGACTGTGTGTAGACTAATAATCACAAAAATGTGCATTGTAAGCTGTTTGTAACAGATGCATCATTGTTTAATGGCAGGTTATACTGGCTGAAGTGGAGGTTTTAATTACTTAGAAGAAATATTGAATAATGCATGATTATGTTGAGCCAAAATAGAAGAACCACATTCTGGTTGCAGTTATCATGTTTTAAGCTTAGTTACATTTGAATCGTTTGCATTTTACAGATGAATTTGAAGTTATCCTTACCAAATATCCCGAAGTTAGCGATCTTCTCCAGGGCCCCCCTGAGGTTGCAGCCCGGCTGGAAGCTGCCTCCATTGGGGTAAATGTCCACATGGCCGACAGGCTGCTGGATCCCAATGCTGAGACCCAGGGAGCCCCGTGTGAAGGTGTGTAAGACGTCCACAAAGTAAGCGTCGTCTGGTGAGAGGCGTCTGTGGGCGTGCTCCCCCTCAAAGTCAGGCCCAGCCGGGTCCAGACCTGCAGACAGAGACAGGAAGAGACAACAATGAATTAACCAATCCATTTACAATTAACTGATCTTTGACCAGATCAAAATGCAAGATTACAAGATGTGCAATTAAACCTTATGTGTCAGAATGCTGTGTTTTGTTTACCAGTTATTCTTCCAACTTTATTGGTTGCATGGCTGCCAGCAAATCCAGCCACATGAGCCCCAAGGCTGTAACCAATCAGGTGAATGTTCTCAAGAGGCATGTTGGTGGTTTCCTTTAAGAAGAAAAAGAAAAGTTTACAGTTATACATTTTAAGAAGCTATTACTAAAGCCCATGTTGTGGCTTTAGTAATAGCTATATAGATATCATTCAAAAAGCAATTAATGACAAGTACAAGTCTTTACTAAGTTTGCTTTTTAATGAACAGATAGTGAAAAGCCATCTACTCCTCAAAAATGGATATTGACAGGTGGCACATGTGAATGACACCTGTGACATTTTGCTCCCACTGACCTCGATCCAGTCGATGAAGCGAGCGATCTCGTGCCCCACTGCCTTGGTGTTCTGAGCTGCAACCACATAGTGGTTCTGGGCCGAGGTGAGCCAGTCCACCACGATCACGTTAGCCGTCTGTTCTCTCTCATACAGCGCTGACACCAGCTTTGCCACCCAGCTTTCAAACATACCACTCAACTGTTGAAAGGACAGATAAAACACTGAACTTACTATGTGACACAGCATTGCAACAAGGTCACACTGGTACTGATAACATTCAAATTTGGGGAATTGCAGGTGGAATTAGCCTGTCTAATGTCCATATGCCTCAAATGTAAACCAACTCCTGACCATCTTCACAGCATGTTCTTAAGTACTAACTACAACATGTTGTTGCATAACATTGTGGCGCCAGAACTTGGTGAGGTAATGAAACAACACCAGTCACAGTTTTCTTTTCTAAACCAAAGCAGAGTCAAGTGAACAAAGCCCCTGGGTTGTTTTGAGACCTAGGCAGGTCACAACAGGCTGAAGCATCTCCGCTCACCGTCCATCCGTGGATTACTAGGAAGGTTTTGGAGGTGCTGTTGAAGGTGCAGGCTGCCAGGGAGTCAGGTTTTCCAGGAATGATGTAACACAGGTCATCATCAGGATGGGATGGCTTGCGGAGGGAGAATTTGGCAACAGTTTGATTGCCATCATCTTTGTGGTCAAACAAGTCACTCAGAGGTTCGAGGAAGTTACCTGAAAGGGAAGAAAGGTGTGATTTATGAAGACATTTTTCTCTTGAACAAAAGGTGTAAGAAGAGACATAAAAGAGAAGACAAGAAGAAACTCCTCTGTCTAGCTGGTGTTTTTGTCAGATGTGTAAATCTTATCTAATGTTCTGCTGGGAGGTCCGAGACGCCTGACTAGCTAACTGAGTGACTGGCTCCAATAAGCCCGGCCCTCAGGGCCCCTCAGTAAATGAGCTTCCACCTTAAACAAATCCAGTTCTCAGGGGTTATAAGGGTTCACTTGGTCAGACTGAGCTCCATAGAAACTACCAAGTGTTTTTTTTCCCAGCTTTGTTCCTGCCACCTCACCGACTATAATCTGTGCAAGTTTCAGTGGTCCTGACACAGTCAGCTGACTCAACTCAACTGGGGGTTGTGCTGGATTTCAGAGTGGGGGGTGGGGTGGTGTATGTAGGAACCACAGAGATATTTACAAGGCTTACATTGCCTAAGGCTTGAGGCGATTTAGGGGCCATATTGTAAACATAAATGCTCATGATAGTACTTGGAAAACGCAGTTCCTGTTCAGATGATTCAGTTGCATGAATGTTTTCAACACATTGTTCTCCTCATGTCCACTGCTGGCTCTTGGAAAACAAACACTTTCATCTTGTCTCTCATGGACATTAGTAGCTAGTGGAAGTTGAGTATTTCCCAGAGAGCACAAACACAGGTTTAGTCATAGACACGTGATTCATAGTATCTTGTATAACGCAAACAGTTTATGTTATCCTCAGTTTAAACTACACACCCTGCTCGTACACACTCTCTGCGCAGGATTTTCCTTCAGATGACACGTTTTTCACGACGATTATCTGCGTCGATATAAAAGCCCAAAGTCTCTGTCCTGTAGAAAAGTCTGTTGATGTGAGTAAGTGTGGATGAGGTTAAACTGGCAACTCACCAAAAATAGAATCGGCGAGCTCCTCTTCCAGGGACGTCACATACTGCACAGCTGCATTCAACACCAGAAAGTACAGAAACCGAACCCGCCACGCTTTCATTTCTCTTACAGCTTATTCCTGTTGGAGAAAATACCTTTGACAGCGAATCAAATCAATAATATGTCGCAGGAAAAGAGTGTATAACAAATCCCCTCTCAGAATAATCCTGTGCGTCGTGTTGCGCGCAGAGCGCTGATATCTGAACCACCTTAAACATGCCGCGTCTTAAATAGTACCTCTGACAAGCCATTGGCTGCTGACCCCCGGGCGGGGAATGGAAAAATATGTGTAAAGTCAATCATTAGACTGCTTTATGAGAGGAGCTAACAGCACTGGCTGGCAACATAGCTTCTCATTAAAGCCAGTAGAATGCATTATTCATGTTTTTCACTTTATTAAATGTATGTTTCGCCCATATAATAAAGCCAACATGAGGAATGGATTACATCTGCATGTTGGGCTGGTTATTTAACTGTCTACTTTCCAGTATAAGTGATTTAACAATAGATTGTTTATCTGGTTTCTGTAGAAAAATCTAAACCAAATCTAAAACCATGAAAGTGAGTAACAACTGATTCATTGCCATTTGTTTATGGACCGAATTGTTCATTTCAAACATGTTTTTGTTACACATTTATCTTCAATGCTCTGTTTGCCAAATAGAAAAAGGTTATAATAATAACACTTAAAAAAAAAAAAAGACAGCAACAGACAAAATAAATAAATAGGGTAAAATATAATTATAATAATAATATTAAGTTTCATGTTAAAAGCAAGTTTGCAAAAGATGAGCTTCAAGTTTTCCTCTCCTTTATTTTCCTGTAAAGTGCATTGTATTTAGACTATAATCACTGATGAACTCTGAGACCTTTGGTTCATTCTGTTGTCGTATTTACAGTCAGTTTGCTTGATGCAGGCTGGAGGAGCAGGTCATGAGTGTTTTCTGACAGGAGCTGCAGCTGTTGTGCACAGTGCAGCAGACGCACTAACAGTGTACAGTACGAGTCACCGGTCACCTACATGGCTGGCTCTCCCTGACATTCCAGGATGCAGGCAGCTATAGGCTGGACATAAGGGAGTGTTTTCAGGCCCCTTTTCACTGACCAGATGAGAGCAGATGTATACCTGCTTCAAGCAAATCTTAGTATGCTGAAAGTTTGCAATTATTGAGCTCTTTCATTTAAAAAGTATGCGACTGTTATTTTATTCTTATCTTCTTTCTTCTTTTTAAAGAGCATCGTATCATATATGTATGTATATATATATACAGTATACTAGTTTCAGGTTACGTCTTGTTTGTCCAGAATTATATAAGATACTGACCATTTGTGTGAAAGTTTGTCATAATTGCTGTGTGAAGTCTCGAATTATGGCAAAAAAGTGTTTTGAGAGGTCACACTGACCTTGACCTTTTACCTTTGACCACCAAATTTTGATCAGTTCATCCTTGAATCCAAGTGAATGTTTCTGCCAAGGGATTCCCTTGAGGAGTTCTGGAGATATTGCGTTTCACAAGGCCGAAATTGTGTTCTGTGAAGTCACCGTGACTTTGACCTTTGACCTTTAAGCACGAAAAGCTAATCAGTTCATCCTTGGTTCCAGGTGAATGTTTGTACCAAATTTGAAGAAATTCCCTCAAGGATACATGGACAGACAACCCGAAAACATAGTGCCTCCAGCTACACCGGCGCTGAGGCATAAAATAAAAACTAGAATATACATATCTAAAGAATATCTTCAAAAATATCTAATTTTGGGAAATATCAAATTACCTACTGGGATCAAGTTCCTGTTCTCAGACTCCTGGCAGTGCTGATCAACAAACCTGGTCCTGAGCATCAGCAACATTTGGACAGTGTGTAACAGTCAGTAAAGCTCTTGGCTGGCCTGCAATATCACTAGGAATCACAGATTGCTATTATAGCATGTTCTGAGTTTCCATTACTTAAAAACTTTGACCTTTGACCTATTGCATAAAGCATTTAACTGGGTAAAAAATGCTGCTACATGCCCGCCGGAGATCATGTGCTAATATTCAGGCAAGAGTAGTTGGCTGCCTCTGGTTGACTTGTTGCCCAAAACTGTGGTGCGAGATGCCAAGATTAACTGGGCAGGAGGCCGATGAGCTAATGGTTGAAGAGTTACAAGCTTGTTGCTTTGAGGGTCAGTTGAACAGTGATGTTCACAGGGATGTTGACACTTGTTCCAACAAACCACTGACATTGTAACCAATTACCAGGTAGTGTGCGGATTCCAGCGTAATAACAGCTACAGTTTACTTGATAACATTACATAAAGAATACAGTCCGTAGAAGTAGTCTGTCAGCAGTAGAAACAACAGCCCTGTTGTAGAAATGAAGAATTCTCTTCTGCTCTGTATGAATAGCTTTTCATAAGCCAAGAAAAACAGTCCAGTTTTCAGCTTTGTGATAGTGGCGTTTTCAGATTGTCCATTGGGGTTTTGAATGTTTTAGTTGGCTTTAAAAGTATGATCATTTCTTAACCCATAAAGAAACTTAATCCTTTAGTTTATCTCAAAAAATCCTGACATTTGGAAATGCGTGGTTTTCAACCAACATATTGATCCAAATTAGTTATTGCATTTTCAAAAATGCATCCTTTATTGTTAAATGACCTCTGGCTTTGTTCATGGCTGCATTTTTTTAAATTATTATTTTCATTAGGGAACAAACAGTGGAGAGGTGACAGGAAATGAAAGGAGAGGGGAGATGAAAACACAGCTCCCCTGTGGACACACACTTCCATCCAGTCAGGCAGGTTTGCAGCATCTGAAGCCTTCCCTGATTTAAATAAGAGGGGCTGCCGTTTCAGCCAATCAGAGTCCAGCTGTCTACCCAAGACAAGTCATCACATTCATCCAAAAACGAAGCTTTAGCTATATGAGAAGCCTCAGTGGCACTGAGGAAAGCTGCGTAATATAGGCTGTTTAATTCAGTGTTGCTCTTCCTCTTCCTCCTCTACACACACACACACACACACACACACACACACACACACACACACACACACACACAAACATATACACACCAGACGTTGCTCCCACAGCAGACCATCTGGCTTCATGAGCTTTTTCTCTTCCATGAACATGATAACATTTTCCTTGAAAAGCAGTGACTACATTTGTTTTCCCACATACTGCTGCTGCAGTTCTTATCCAGGCGTTCTCGCCTTTGCGAGGGAAGGACTCTGCTGTGGTGACGAGGAACTAATGAAGAGCAGAGGGAGTCAGACATTTACAGATTTATATGTCATTACCAGCAGAGAGATAGTGGACAAGCAATAACTCCTCCACAAAGTTTGGAAACAACAAAATGTCTTAAATTTACTGGACTTCCAAGACTTATTTTCCAGGATTACTTCTAGGAATAATATATGATGCAAAAGACCAATATATTGTACTGACTTTAGGGAGGCTTGTAGCAGATCTTGATGTGTTTGAATCATTGACAGGAAAAGAGACAGTTCTCAAGAGTTAGATACATACAGGATTTGTAGCTCTCGAGCCAGGCTGCACATTGGTTGCTGAACACCATTTTAAAAGTCTTTTTTGTCCACCACCAACACAAAGTCATGAGGTAGTGTTTCCACAGTGACCACAGTGAGAGAGATAAGATGGATGTTCACATGATGTTTTACTTTACTATTGTGCAAGCTGGAACCAGTGTCCTCAGCTCTTATTATTACTCTTTCCTCACCTCTCTTATACACAGTCGATTTCAGGGCACATTGATACAGATGTTTGCATTCAATCTTCTCCACTGTTGTTCGAGAAATGTCAGCATATAAGGGATATGAGGTATAATGTCAGTAATACTTTGTGGGTGAGGTCAAATAGTTCACATAGTGATGAATAAAGAATGTTAAAAGTTTTGTCAACCAAAGGGAACCAATGGTATATCCTACCAATAGTCTGAAGATCATGAAATGCTGATTTGTGATTGATGATTTGTACAGAATATGTACGGAATGTTTCAGTGTTAAAGGGTAAAACATTGTCAACTGCATTTTCTTTGTTTCATTCATGATTAGACGAAAAAACAAGTAGAAAAATGTGATTATGCATCATTATTCTTTTCAGTATCCCAATTCTGGAAACAACACTTGCAGACGAGAAAAACATTTTTCTTCAGAAGATTTAATAATTTGATTTGATACATTCAGATCAAAACAGCTGTCAGCTGAGGGGCAGATTGGCCTTTCAAGTGTCAACCAACTACAATAATCCAAATTTAAAGGAACTGAAGCATGAGTTACTCGTCATACTGTTTTTCACTTCATTAACTTCGTCCTAATCCCAACTGTTGCTCAGTGCCTTTCCTCCCTTTCCACAGTCAAGTTGGAATCTCTTCAACAAACTCAAAGAATCAGAGATACATGGTTTTTTTTTTTCGCAGCTATACTTTGGATTGGTTCGGTGTTATGCAATATGTTTTGAATTTTTAGCCAAGCTGGCTTAGCAACAACAACCAGTTATAATCCGGTACTATTAAAACATGTTGGATGTTAGCTCTAAGTGCCTTCAGATGTTGGCTGATCTACAATGAGGTTTGTGTTAACACAGTTGTAAGCCATGAGGGAGAGTATACAGTATAAATAACAACCTACTTAAAGACACACTGTGGAGCTTTTGACCACTGGTGGCACTACAGAGCAATGTTTTTATGAGCAGGTTCCCTGTTTTGTTGGTATAGATCAGTTCATAGTGTCTGCGCAGGCTATGCAGTGAAAGCAGCGCAGCAGCAGCAGTGTCTAACAACTGTTACAGTTATTCACAGTCCTCCAATCAGTGTCTAAACAGGAGCGAGTGAAGCATGAGCTGTTGCCCAGCCTGTGTAGACAGTTGTATTGATTAAATGCATGTTATGTGTACATTTTAATATATTTTCATCTGCTTTCAAAATCAATGAGCTGCTACAAGTTATTTAAAATCTGATTACACTGATATATGACAGAGACATGTGTAAGCTCTTGGCCAAGACGTTTCTCTCCACGTTTCTCATCCATGAAATGGTGAGTGACAACCTTAACTCCAACACAGGTCCACAATCTTTTGACGAGTTAGTTATTTAATTATTATTATTAAAAGCAACTTGAGCAGTCTGGAAGATTTAAATGTGTAGTTTATCTCTTTATTAAACCATCCTGGGCTCTTTCTTTATACATACAAATGCACTCAACAGCTGGCATGGAGACCAATTTGATCGATCGTTCCAAAGCCTTTTGCATAAAATCACAAAACGCTTCATTTATAAAAATACAGATGACAATGGAAGCCTGGCAAAAATATATTACAGCTTAATATACATATATATAAATGTACATTCAATAAATACAATATGAAGTATTCTTGAGATGTATTATGGCAATCATGTAGGCCAGTCCATCACAAATTTCATTTTTATTTTTTAAGCAATTTTTGAAACATTTGACCTTTCAAAATAAGGGCATATTGTAGACTGAGCTTAGTCAATGAGGTAAACTATTTCATTTTTCAACTATTGACCCATTCATGAAGTTTTCAGGCAAACTTAGCCTTTACTGCATCATGAAAGAAAATGACCAAAACTAAAGAATGCATGTCCCTGCTGGACTGCACCCTCAATGACCTTAACATCTAATATGGCTGCAGGGGACGAAGAGCTTTTTAAAGTGACCAGTGACACAATAACCAAGATGCAATCAAAGAACAAGCAAGGCTTCAAGAGATCAGATATTAACACAGAACTCATATTCAAAAATATATATATATATATATATGTTGATTAAAAAAGGTATGTACAATGACCACTGTGATTCTCCATTCAGCAGATAGTAAATATTTCTTTGGTCCCTGTTGATTGTTGGCAATTAGTGGTTAGGTAAAGACAAACATTAGGGACAAAGTGATCATTTTGCACATTTAAAAAAACAAACAAAAAACAAAAAGATGTGCCTAAACTATGCCTGTCAATCTGAATCATTTTTACATTAACAATAATCCAAGTTCACATAAGTAAAGAAAACACACCAGTCCAGGATTTCAAATTACATTAAAATCAGTATAAACAGTACATGTAGGCTACAAAAGCATAAATGAATGATTACAAATATATGCAGCAAAAGTTACTGTGAATTTGTAAAACTGGGAGCACATCATCACAAAGAAGCCTGAAACATTTTTCAGCAGCAGAGAGAGCGTTCAGAGATAGGAGAGAGCTTATGAACAGACTGATTTCCAGCACTGTCATTGAGGTTGTGTTGGTTGCACTGGGAGTTGAGGAAAAACAGGAAGAATCAGAAAAAACGCAGCAGTCCCTATATATGTCCAGTTACTTGCAGAGGCCTTCCCAGTGTTGCTGTGTGCTGTCCATCTTTGGGTATGTATGTAGAGATGGATAGTGTGCATGATGTGGGTGTGTGGTCAAGTGCAACTTCAAGCATCGTTCTGCCCAAAAAGACTGCCCTGCATTTTTAGCTTGTGCATCCTGGAAAGGAAAACAAAAGAGAACAGTGAACAGGAGAACTCCTGCTTCTTATGGTACACAACAAGGCTCATTTTTTAGGTGGCCCATCCAGACTCCATTTAGAAGAAGCTACTTCTTAACTTACCTTCTCTCTTTACGGCTCCTGTTGTCCTCTTTTGACTTGACAAAGACTGCATCTTCTCCTCCCCTGACAAGGTAGGCAAACTCTCCTTCCTTTGGACTGAAGATCACCCTGGAGTTCCACAGGAAAACAATTGTTGTGAATGTCATTTTAAATGGAAATACATAAATATCACCAGGTCTATTCTGTGTCTCTGTGTTGCTGACAGCTTACTTGGACTGGGTCTCCCCAGACTTGATGCGCAGTTTCCGGATGTGGAACATGCTGCTGCCCCACCAGTTGGACCAGCTGATGATCGTGTCCTTCTCCCAGCGCATCTTCACGATCATCAAGTCTCCGATGTCGACGTCGGTGGTGATGAGGAAGGACAAAGTGCTGTTACCGTTCATGACTGGCCTGCAGGGTGAAAGGAAATGTGATGTTCAAAGGTCAGCCGCTCAGTTTAAAGGCATCCTTGGCATGTGTGCATGTGTGTGTCAGCATACATGTTCGTGACGTAAATAGCATGAGGGCCTTTAAAGTTTGTTTAGAGTCGGAACGGTTGGAAATACCATGTTGACTATCTCTTTGCTTTTTCTTGTAATTTGCACATGCATGTGTGTGTGTGTGTGTGTGTGTGTTTCTGGTGTTTGGTGTACGTACAGGACAGAGGAAATGTCATTCTTCTCTCCATGGGTTCCAAACAGGGAAATCTTCATTGGCTGCTCTGTGAAGCTCAGCCGGTCCTTACTGAAGAAATGAACCTTCACTTGGTAATGGAAAACTGTGAGAGGGGAGGAAGCAGAAAGTTTACTGAGGGTCAGTTTTACACTTTATACACTTTCTCACAGCTTGACAGGTTCCCAGCAACTGGTCCATGTTTCTCATAACACGACTTAAAGTTAGTTCAACACTAGAAAAGCCGTTATGTAACCTTGATCTTTCTGTCCTCATGTGACACTCATAGTGCTGCATTTAAACAAAATCCTCCCTGGTTTCATTTACACACCCTCGTATATGACTATATAAGTGTGTACCAAACATACTAAGCTTTCAATACAAATTTGCATCTCTAAAATATTATCATCTCACTGTGCAACAATAATACTGTTGACTTGTTCCAAAATCTTAAATAAACTTTTCCATTGACGGTGCATTACATATAGCGGTGTCGCATTACCTTAGCATACCCACTAAAATACCCGTGACCTCCTGTTCATGTGACCTCCTGAGTGTTTGCTACTTGTTGTACATATGGGCTCGCATGAAGTGTTACCCTGTCCACAAATCGTGTGTGGTCTATTTGTAACAACACTAACTGTACTAATATTAATTCCATCTCCGAGCAGTCACATCCAGACTAAGCACATTCAGCAACAGTAGCTCACACACTGGGGATTACTCCAGTTGATGTATGTGCATTAATTAACTCAACTCTCACTAATCCTCAGTAAAGTACATGACTTAAGCCAGAACAAAACCTACAAATTCTCCTTTACCTAAATATTACTGAGAGATACAATATTCCTTTTAGGTACTAGATGTCCTTTTTTCTTGGTATTTACCTTTGTATGGCATCATGTCACGAGTCTTGAGGTACATCTTCGTGCTGCGGGCCGTGCGGACCTTGTTGATGTTGTAGCCGAGCTTGTTGCAGCGATTCTTCCTGCAGTTGAGGCACAGTCCTTTGTTAAAGGCCTCTTTGGAGTTGCAGCGGTACGCAAAGCTCTGCTGCTGGGTGTTCAGCAGAGAGTCGATAAACAGGTGGATGGAGCGCTCGTGGGAGCATTTGACGAGCTGGTCCATGTCTGCAACACACACACAGAGCAAAGACTTTATGAAAGCTCCTCATCTATTCCGAGGTAATGCTACGCAGAGAAAATATCTTCCTCATTTGTGGCTCTTTCTGAATCTTCACGTCAGCCACCACTGAACGCTGACTCAGATGGCATTTCTCACTTAGTCCTGCCTCGCTCAGTTAAAGAACTTAGCAAAAGCTAAGAAGCAGTGAACCAGCAAAACAACACGCAAGGCCTTTCATCTCTACGTATAAAAGAACATGTCTGTGACATACTGTGAATCCGTAGCTGTTATGACTGGAGGCAAGCATATTGTAATTGTAGCCCCTGAGAGTCAAAAGTGTCTGTACACGTACATGAACCTGTCTTGATGATTCACAACACTGTTGTTACAAAATGTTCACTTTAATGTGAGCTGAGTTGTGTATTTATGGTGCAGTGTGTCACACAGAGGAGGTGGAGAAGATTGATACCACCAGGTTTGAGCAGATGTAACAGGGTCTCCCTAAATTTAACTCTTGTAGCGTGGTGACACTTTTATAATAAGGGCAGATGCTTGCCAACACAGAGGCAGAGTGTGTGGACTTCATACTGACTGTATTACCCTACTGCCAAAGTGACTGAGTGCTAACAAACCACAGCATTTGCACTGTATAAATTAAAACCTGAGTAAAGCCTCTAAAACTAATTACAAACAGCAGGGAGGGTTTGTGGTACATACTTTGAAGTCCCTTGATCCCTTCCATTGCAATCCCTAGCAAGGTATTCTGGATATCGCAGCCAGGCTGGAAGGTGCCTCCGTTGGGGTAAATGTCGATGTGGCCCACAGGCCTCTGGATGCCGATGCTGCGGTCTGGGGAGCCCCTGGTGTTGGTGTGCAGGACGTCCACAAACTGGGCATCGCCTCGGGACAGGGTGCTCTGGTCATCTGCATGCTCAAAGGTGGGACCAGCCGGATCCAGACCTGGGTAGAAAGAGGAGAATGGATGTTGTGGATTAAAAACTGTACATTTAATCATTAGAGTATGTGTTTCATTTGGACTCTTTCTGCCGTGTGCAGCTCTGCAGACTCACTGCAGCTCAGAAAAATGTGAAGCAGAGACTGTGGGCTCTTAATGGGCTACTGCTCTCACAGTAAACACACCATTATTCTAAGCAGGTCAGAGAGACTTCAAAGCTGGATAAACTTCATTGTGACAAATAGGGGGATTGGAGCTACTAACTGACTATGTGCACACATACAATACAGGCCTGGAATGTAACTGGCGACAGATTATATTTCATTGGCGAGCTGTGCTGTTTTCACGAGCTGGGCTGCAAAGAAAAGTGCTCATACATTACAGTACAGTACAGCCTGTTCACATGCATACTTTCATTAGCTGTAGACATATAAAGTCTTTAAAACACACAACACATGGTCATACTTGATTGGTAAAGAGGAGGAAACACACTGCGCTCAAAACAGAATTTACCTTTGATGATTCCTTTACTTAAATCACTTATAATAAACTAATCAATACTAAAAAAAAGTTGCACTTAGAGCTGACAATTTTTTGTTCATAAATTCAGGCTTAAATCAAGTGTTATTATGTGAAAAGGTGCAGGTTTATCCACTGATTAATCAGAACTGAGAGTATCAGTACTTACAGTATCTATCTATGCCCCCCTATGCTTATCTGTAATGTAATGTAAGCAGATGATGATCCATTGGTTAAGTTAAGGTTCGCACCTGTGATCCTGCTGATTTTATGGTCAGTGAGGTCTCCGGCGATTCCAGCCACATGTGCTCCCAGACTGTAACCCAGCAGGTGAATCCTCCCCCAGGGCAACTGCAGCTCATTCTGGAAGGGAAGAGATGGATGAGATGTGTCAGAAAGCTTGACATGTTGACGTACCTTAGAAATGGTTTAAAGTGAATCCTGCAGACTTGGTGGAAGGAATTAAAACCAACAGTGGGCCGAACCTGGCGAAGCTCTGCAGCACTCAAGTTCAAGTCTTAATAGAGTCTGGGACATTATCCAAGGCAAGGATTAATTTGTGTTATTTTATGCTTTGCCAACATTTTGCAAGCTTTAAACTTGGAAGTCACGTAAACAGAGGATGCCAATACACCTTGAAGTTGTTCATATAAATGCTGTGCTCCACTTAATACTGAGCCTTGTAATGAGAGGCCGCTGTGAGCCACAGACATGGCCATAAAACGCCTTTATGGATCTTTTACAATCATAACCAGTAGGAAGACATATCCGCTGGATACAAAAACATTACATCATCAGCTACAGATTCACCAGCTGCTCTAATTTCTTTGCTGGCAATTTTAACAGGATAATTTGGTTATTCAATTGCAGTAGGTCAAAGGCAACAATCAACAAAGAGGATGTGGGAAATGTGATTCTATCTGTAATTTAGCTGTCAATCAGCTAAAACACTCACTTGTAACCAGGTAACAAACTTGGCGACATCGCGGCCCACTAGTTTGGTGTAGGCTGCAGAGGTCGGGTAGTGCTGGTTGGCACGGGTCAGCCAGTCCACCACAATGACATTGGCAGTGGGCTCTCGCTCGTACAGCGCAGACACCAGCTTGTGCACCCAGCTCTCAAACATCCCTGTTACCTATAGTTAAACACACACACACACACACACACACACACACACGTGGTCACACACATTTCTAAGGTCAGTTGCAAGATAGTGTGATATATTCTGGCCTTAGCCCTCGTTCTGTGTCCTGTGGTTGGAGAGCAGCCAGAGTGTCATCAGGTTCACATCTTGTTGCTTGACTGGCTATAAATCACATTATAGGATATGCATGGGCTGTTCACACCGCTAACGCACTACTCTCAGTCTGTTTTCTCAAAAATAAAGTGTATTTTGAGAATACTTGCTGTTACATTAACACTTATCTCGGTTTTACTGAATGGATGTTCATCAGCTGAGCCTGAATCACAACTCTCAATTCACTCTGTCAGTTCTTGGACTTGGTTCATTGTTTATGATCAGTTAGTTAAGTTGTTCCAAATTGTGTTAATATGACTCAACCCCCGTTTATTTTATGTTTATGCAACATGCTGTTTTATAAATTTGAAGTTTTTTGTCAACATCATCATTACACAAACAGATACTTAAGTAATGAAACACCCACAACACAGACTGATAAAAGCTGCTAATATAGGCTACCTGTATAGATTATTTATGCTGAGTGACATACCGTCCAGCCATGTATCACAACGAAGGTCTGTGTTTCTGAGTTGAATTCACACTCTTTGATGGTTTCTGGCCTTCCGGCCACGATGTAGCACATGTCGTCATCAGGGATGTCTGCCGTGCGCAGGGAGAACTTGGACACAATGTTGGTGTAGTTTGTCAGCCATTCAGCGGTGGTCGGCAGGGGAGAAGTGGAGACTGTGGGGTTTACTGTTACAACACACACAAAGAGAGAGACAGACAGACAGAGAGAGAGAGAGAGAGGGAGAGAGACAGTATGCAGTAGGTTATTAAATTGTTGTGGCATGATAGAAATGCAGATGACTGTTGTCTGACCGGGGAAAAGATAAATTTGATAAATTAGATTTTTATTACACAGTCTAATCATGTATATTCAGCTGTTGTTGGAAACACTGATGTTTTGCAGAAAACAAAATTAATTAAACCGTCTTCAATAAAAAAAAAACTTACGCATGCAAATTATGAAAACTTGCTCCAGTCAATAATACTAAGCGAGCACTAATCTCACCAGCGTGACTCGCTCAAGCAGCAACAACACTGAGACATAGAGCATGGTAGTGTCGCCCCCTTTTGTCTCCCCTGCATTTTTACTAGTGAAAGTATCTGCATGAAACCACTGTTAATACCTGGGTTTGCTAAACTTGAGATACATGCATTAAAAATGGATTTAAAAATTCACCTCTAAACCAATCCCATTCTTTCAGGGAGTCCGCTTTAGTAGAAATACAGAAATGAAAAAAATTGAATGAGTCCAAGTGATTTTAAGTGGAGATTGTAATGTTTTTCTAATTCAGCAATAAAACGGATGCTCTTTTATACTCCTGCATTTTAAATAATATGATTTTAAATGGATTGATTTTTTCATTATTAATGTTTTCTTTTTCCCTCTTGTCTGTCTTCAGACAAAAGGCCCCCAGCAGCGGCTTTTCTTCCTGCTCACATGAGGCTCAATGCTATGAAATGAGATGCAGACCTGCAGACCAGAAAACTTTTCACGGGGTTATTCTCGGTCAACGCGTAACAGCATGCATTAATTAACCTGCTTCCCACTTATGTTGACTTCATTAAAGCTGCCGATATATCATGAAAATAACATCCTGCCAAAAAAAATTTTTTTTTAAATGCAATGTTAGCTCAGTCTTACCAAACACAGTGTCGGTGGTGGCTTCAGGGACAGAAGAAAAAGTTAAGAAAATGTTTCCCAAAATTATCCAAACAGCCAAAAAACTGATATTTTCTTCTCCCATATTATTGAGCCTTTTTTTTCTAAAAAAATATCCTGAATAAAAAAATCTCTGGGTGTTGGTCGAACAGTTTTATATCCAATCGTTTATTATAACACACAGAGCACCGGTCACAGCGCTGTATGGAGTTGCGGTTAAGGACTGAAGTTTCTTCTTGTGGTCTGTCAATGTTGCCGCTCCAAGTGATCTTTATGGGTGGCTCATTTGAATATTCAGACATGATTGGCTGAAGTTTAGAGGGCGGAGTTTAACCTTTGTCCCTGATCTTAATCACCAGGAGAAATCATTCACAATCTTCCGCATAGGGGAGCTGATGCACTGCTGCCCCCAGCCCTCTGTACACAGTCTAATGTCAACACTATTATTAGACTTGATTATCAGCTACGAAGCTCAATGAAGTTGTTGGATTTATAGGAGACTATACAAGAAAGTTGAATTGGACTCTAGACTTTTTTTGTGTGTGAAAATGAATATGATATAGTTATTTCATGACTTATGTTATCCTGGTATAAAGAACAAAGAAATTATCTGGAATTTATATGTGCAAATCTTTTGTGAAGAGTTCACTTGCATGATGGAGGTGTTCATTTTCAGGGAGTCCAGTTTTGTGGCCAGAAATGTGAGAAAAAAAAAATCAAAGTCTAAATGGTTTTAATACAGAGAAATGTCATTAAAAGGAGGTAATGTTTTTACTAATTGAACACCAAAACTGGTGTATTTTTATACTGTAACATTGAAAATGATGCGATTTTATCGGTTTGATTCGTTTTTTGGTGTTAATATTTTCTGTTTTTTCCTATTGTCTGTCTTTAGGCTAAAGGCCCCTGGCAGTGGCTGTTCTTCCTGCCCACATGGGACTGAATCGTATGAAATGGGCTGCAGACTATGCAGACTTTTAATGACCAGCCTTTTGTCTTTCAGCCATCTTTCTCTTCCCAGGGTCAGAAGTGAAATAAATTGATTGGATTTCTTATCCCTCTAAATATAATAGTAATAATACACTTTTTATGTGTAGCCCTTTTCTTAACACAGTTACAAAGTGCTTTACAAGGAAGTGAAATGAACAAAGAATCAAAAAGGAAATGAAAATAAAAACAAGAAATTGAATCATTGTGAGCAGTCTGCTTTGTTAATCCAACATGAAAGACAGATCACATATCACTGATGTTTATTATACCTATGTTAAATCTGAGTTGATTTTATTGATGGTGTGGCCTGAAAAGCCCTGACAGAGGCAGCTGCTTCTTATGGCATGGAGAATATCCAGTACATCTCAGAAAGATCTTCTGAGCAGTGTGGGTGTGTTACAGAGCCCCCCACTCTCATTGGTGGAGCCCTGTTTATATCCATTCTATGGTTGAGCCGTCTATATTTCGGAAACCGTGACAAAGCACAAAAGGATGAAAAATGACCTCAACTTCTTGTCCCATGCCCTCAAATCGCATGAAGACATAAAACCTTGAAAAGAGAGAAAAGCACATTCCTGGCCCATGTCATGCCATGTAAAACAAAAACAAGATGTTTAGAGACACAGAGCAAACTTTACGGTGGCGGTTAAACCTACAGTATTTGTGGGGACATACAACAAGCTCAAAAAAATCCAGACATGAGGAGGATAAAAGCAGGCCTGAGAGAAATGCCACAAACATTTGATGAAGGTGGCAAAACACGGACACAACCAGAAAGATTTGTTACATCAAATAATGAAATGTTTCATGCTTCATGTCGTATGGGCTTTGCATGAATAAATGAATATTTAGTATATTCCCTTTGTTTGCCAAAAGGTAATTCACAGACAAACAAATGTTATCCTATCTTAGCCCACATTACTACGTTACTTATCTTGGGGGGCAGTTACACCCCAGGGAGGTCTATCTCCTTTATAAACAAATTGTTACACTACTAGTCATAAAGTATCACAATGTTAATTATGATTTTTAAGCTGTTTCAGAGGGCCGATAGTCTCCAGGGCCCAAGACAAAACATTTAGTTTAATGCAAAGATGGGACGAATAAGACAACCTGCATGTAACTGGTTCACTTTTCTTCATGAAAGACTGACATTTCCTGCATGATTGAACCCTTTTCCTCAGTAATCAACTACTGCTCTATATTTACCTTCTCTAAAAGGTTCATTTTATCGTACATGTTTGAATATACAGTATGTATACTTATATACATCTACATGTGTTAGGAACGTGATGCTTATGGTCCGACCAGCAGGCCCAACCCAGTGATTAGACAGAAGGACAACGCCTTTCCCTCAGCCTGTGATCTCAGTCTTGATCTCTGCATTCACTGCGGTCACTGTGCTTGACCCCGAGGGAGATCCACGGTGATAAACCACAAGGCAGAGATGTTTCAGCATGACTGATGAATATCCTGTATGAGACACACCCAGGCAACATCATCCAAATGATGTTTAGCTTTGTGGAAGATGAGTTTTGCGTTTGTTTGTTAGTTTTTTTTTCTTGTGGTGGTTTCGGTCTGAATTCAGATCTGACATGTTCCAGTTAGTTTGGCGTCTGACCCTGAGAACCTGCTGAGGAAATTAAAAGATCACTGCAGAGAGAACATAGATTTCCTGCTGGGGAGGAATTCCTTCACTTTCCTGTTGCTGCTTTTTCTTCTGAAGTCTTGCGAACCTAAAAGGCTGCACATTTGTTTTGAATTTCTCTGTTTGCATTACTGGCAGAGCATCTTGTAGCCTGGAGCATGTGCAGAGCAGTGCAGAGCCACACGGTCCACTTCACAAGTCTACTGGATGTTTTCGGGTCCATGTGTCATTTTGACTAATTGCAAATATTTAAATAAGCAATAAACACATCCCAACTGTTTCTTTATCCATTTCACTTCCTGCCTGAGAGTTTACTTGTGTTTACAGGGTCTAAAAGAGCAGACCACTGTAGCAAACACTCTCTCTGCAGGTGTAGCTGCAGGTGTAATTTAAACCACCAGTCACAACAACATACAGTCAGTCGTGCACACACAAATCCATAAAAGTGAGACATAAACCTCATGAACACGTGTTTAAGCAGCAAACACACACTCGCAAACCCCCCGAAATGGTGAAATCCTCGATATAAATGTTCGTTCTGATGACTCACTGAGAGGCCTGATTCTAGGAAAACCGGAGCAGGGGTTTGGTTTCACAGAACGATGCAGCATAAATATTCTTGGCAAGCGAATTTTCAGGGGCCCCTCTGTTTAACCATGTGTGTACAGTATGTGGCTCACAACCTAAAGAGTGCGTTTAATGCACAACCAGCAGATGGGAGATGTGACGGCTGATTTTCATGTTTATTGAGTGTTTTCTGGTAACTTCTAAACCTAACATTAGTTGGTTTTTCTCTGTCCCTTAAACTGTATTCCTTGCATGTTGCTTCCTGTGCAAGGCCATCCTCTCGTTGTTTTTCATTACTTCATTTTCACGGATCACGTTGTGTTCTCCTTTATCTGGATGTTGCCACCTTCTCTCATTGCCATCTCTGTCCAAATACGACAGGAGCTCTAATGACCTTCAGGAAGCTCTGCTGAAACCTTGAAGCCAGCTGGTGAAAATAACATCGAAGAAATTCTCTTGAATCATGGTTTCACAAGTCATAAGATTTTCACATGTGGCGTGAGAGCTATATCCAACACTACACTTGATCTTAGCTTTAATTGCCCATTCAGAAATCCCTCGGAGGAAAACCATTTCCAGGGCAGAAAGAAAGAAAGGCGCCTCTGCGGGAGTTGGGCTTTTATGAGTCTCTTAGTAAAGATACTGTGAGGTCATGAAAGGGTTGCAGAAAGACGGAGTGTGTGTGTGTGTGTGAGGAAGGCAGTATTTTATTCCTCTATTCAAGGGTGACATGAAGAGGTTGTGTTATACACTTGTGTGTGGCAGTTTAACGAGGAAACTAATTGATGTGCATACTGTGTGCAAGTACACGCAATCTGTGCACTGAGCGTGTCTCTTGTTTGTATCCACACTGTGTCAACTGCGTGCACCACTTTCATGAACCTTTCACTCCTCACTTTCCAGTAAGTGAAACACCAGTTAATCTAGAATTCCTGTGGAAAAAAAAGAAATGTTGTGTCTAAAATTTACCTCTGTTGAATTTAGGAGCTAATACATTTTGTTTCCAAACTAACCATTATTTTTTGTTTTATTGCACATGCATGAGCCTTGAATACTTTTTCAGGTGAAAAAGCAGATAAAATCACCTCTGGGGCTCCGCTGTGGGCTGTTTTGCTTTTGCAGAGTCTTTTGGAGCATGCATTCCAATATACCATTGGCAATGTATCCTGTATGAGTGCTGGATGTGTGGACAGGTGACATGCATATAGAAATATACTGTATATATGTATGAAACCAAACTCCAAGGACAGGTGCCATACCCTAAAGTGGCACTCCTACATAGCCAGTTAAGTAGGCATGTCTGTGTAAATACATCTACAGTATATGTACATGTATGTGTGTGTGCATGCATGTGGTGTACATACACTACATGCAGAGGAATGAGTACAAATAGCAACTATGTTCCTCCATCAGACTGCAAACTAACAATTCTGTATTAACACTAATATTGTTATATATGAACATTAACACACACACACACACACACACACACACACACACACACACACACACACACACACACACACAGGAACAAATGGGTTGGAGGCTGTGCATCTGTTGTTGTATGTCAGTTGCTGTCCTTTATACATTGTGTCCAGTACACACATGCATACACACATTTGTCACGGACACAGAGTCCCAGCAGGAATAATTCGAACATAAAGCAAGCATGCATATATCAGTGTGTGTAGATGTGCACACATAAAGACACACACTCTGCAGTGGCTGTGTCTGTTCAGTACAGTTTTGTGTAGGCTTTCGCTCTCTCTGAAAGCCACAATACCTTGCTTTAACATTACATAAGCACTCTTGCTCATGTGTGTCAGTGGTTTGTCTGCATGTTATGAGTGGAATGCAGCAGACCAGAAGCCTGAATGAGTCCAATGTTCAGTCCATGACAGCAGCTGGTCATGGTAGTGGGGGCTAAAGGGAGACTTGGGTTGTTTCGTGTGCAGCAGTCAGCACCAGTCTGGTCTGACTGGACTTTCTCAACTCACTGATGTCCCAATTCAGGAGAAAGAAGAGGTTTCATAACTATTAGATTGCAACTGCACTAGGAGGTTCCAGTGTCTGGGTGGCAGCACAGAGAGAGGGTTGCACATGTGGAACTGGACATGTACTTCTGACAATGTGAATTTCCTATTTAAATTCTTTGAATTATTTTGCACCCTGATCTTATTTCAGATATTGGGTAGTTAGTAGTGTACTGCAATTGTTATTTCTACATAGGATTGGCTAATGAGTAAATGAATTTATGAAGTAGTTGATTAAGTTGTTTTGTTCCTTGTGCGACCAGTGACAGAAAATGAGGCAGAAAATAAAAAAGATTTATCAAGTGATGGATTTTGTTTACAATGTTTAACATCCCATTTATATCCCTGGATGACAGAAGCCCTATGTTTGACTCTCCACGTGTTTCTCTCCTGAATGAGGTCTTGGACCGTGATGCCCCATCTTGGCTCAGGTCTGTTCTTTGCTCTCTTTTCATCAGTCTGAGCTGGATGTTTTTGGCTGACAAAGGACTTGGCTTGCTTCATTCCTCTCATGCTGCTGCCCAGCAGCCCGGCATGAAGTCTGGGTGTTCTGCACATACACACTGTGAGAGGCCTATTGTTTCTACACTGATCGGATCTGTGGTTTTGCCCAAATCCCTTAAAAATCCTGAACAGAAATCTCTTTTAAGGATTACAATAGCATTCTCATAAATTCTCAAAATGTAAAACTAGACCATCACAGTCTGTTTACAGGTCTTAGGGAGGTCCTGTGTGTGACTGGAGTCAGATGATAAGTTTGAAAATGAAAGAAAAAGTTGAGTTCTGAGCTGAGGCTAGGCATTAGCCTGTGCTAGCATAACACACCTAAGCTGTCATGTTGCATTATGGGTGATGTAGGTAACAGGTTTTGACAAGGAAAAAAATGAGACCGAATACAGAATATTTTTATTTTTCAATCCATTTTACAAATCTTGAGGAGAGCTATTTGACAAATACTTTCTCAAAACACATTTGTGGTGAGGAACACAGCAGACTGTTTGACACATTTATGTACCTATCTGCCTCTTTCTCTGCATTTTTCTATGGCTCACAACGCTGACACTCTGCAGACCTCCTTCTCTCCCCTGCAGGTCAAGCTGTTGCTCTGAGCCTCATTTCTGTTGAAACATAAAAATGGATGTTGTCACAGCTTTGTTTTCTCTCAGCTGTCCAAGGAAGCTCTTGGTGGATCCACCTGTGGTGGTCTCAGGCCCGGAGCCTTGCAGACCGACATATTGAAAAGCTTTTGCACATAAACGTAGCATCAAACGAAACATGCAGCACAAACATTCGACTCTGCCTCAGCTCCCCTGCTGAGTCTCACATTCACATGCACTGCAACTGACTCAGAGATGTGAACCAAGCGTAGTGATGAAATATGGTAGAAGATATTACTGACGACCTGCTGTGTGATATGATGTGAATTCCACTGTGTTTGTCTGTTTCTCACATGCAGGGCAGAGGTGTGGCTCTGGCCCCTGCTGTAGAGATCAAATTACCTGCTATATGATCACATGTGATCATGAAAGGAAAAAAACATTGTTTGTCTGATACAAAAAAATGCAGTCAACTTAACTCACTGCTCAAAAGTTTATAAATCTCTATAAAGATGCAGATTCAGTCTGGTCTTAACTCACTGTCCTAATTATAGAACATTTTTGTGATATACAGTGGCTTCAGAAAGTATTTTTTTTGTTGTGTTGTGGATTTAATTTTAAATGGACAAAATTCTGGCCATCAAGCTATGCTCAATAACCCACATTGACAAACTGAAAACATTGACATTAATTAATTTTTTTTTTTTGCAAATCTTGCCAATTACAGAGAGGTCCTTGAAGAAAATCTGCTCCCAAGTGCATGTGACTCGGGACTGAAGCATCACCTGAAGCACAACCGTGACCTGAAGCACACAGCCGAGACAACGCTTAGTGGCACCAGGACAAGTCTCTGACTGTCCTTGAGTGGCTCAGTCAAAGTCTAGACTTACACCCCATAGAACAGCTGTGGACAGACCTGAAGATGTTCAGATGCTTCCCATCCAATATGACAGAGCTTGAGAGGATCTGCCAGGAGCAATGGGATAAACTGCCCAAATCCAGGTATGCAAAGCTTGTAGAGACTTGTCCAAGATGGACTCAAACCTGCAATTGCTGCCAAAGGAGCTTCTACAAAGTACTGAATTAAGGGTCTGAATAGTTTTGTGAAAGAGAGTGTCCAGCTTTTGACTTGTAATGATTTTACAAAACCTTTTAAAAGCAGGTGTCCTCTTTCTCAGTGTGGGTTAGATCTCAACCCAGTTGAACACCTGTGGGAGACTTTAGACTGATGTGTTAGACAGCGCTCTCCACCTCCGTCATCAAAACACCAAATGAGGGAATATCTTTTGGAAGAATGGTGTTCATCCCTCCAGTAGAGTTCAGAGACTGGTGGCCCAACACCTTACTATACTAACACCTAATATTGTTTTTTCCTTTCATTCATCACTCATCTGTATTTGCAGCTGGAGGAAATTAGCTTGAGTTTCTGTGAAACGGATATAGATGTAGATATATACGAAGGAAGAAAGAGGACAGAGACACAACAGACACACAGACATGAAGGACACGTCAGTTAGCCGACTCCTCAGGACAGACTTCAGAGAAAATAAATTTTCCAAAGTTCAGGAATCTGGGTAAATGATGTTGCACAGCATGGGGGTGACACAGGGGATCAGTGCTGTGTGTGTGCGTGTGGGTGAGTGCATTCCTTTTATATTGACCTCAGTGTGAGTGTGTGCTTGCATACACATTTTCCTGCTTTTAAGTGTCTGTGTGTGTGTGTGTGTGTGTGTGTGCGTGCGTGTGTGTGTGTGTGTGTGTGTGTGTGTTAGGCGAGGTGTCTGCGACCTTCTCCACCTCAGACCCTGTGTGCTCATCTCCCCACTGCTCCTTGTCATGCTGATTTAAGCTGTTTGCTCTACATCTGGTGGACTATTTGTAGTTAAGAAGCGGTCAGTCGGGGTGAGATGAAGAAAAAGGTGAACCAGCTGCAGGGACCTTAATACATGTACTGATTTTATCCCACAACATCCTCTCACTCACAAGTCATGTTCTGTAGGCCTTTTTTTTCCTTCAGTGTTCTGTCATTTGTGTCTGTCATTTGCATTTTTTTTAAAGGTGATTCTACAGTTAAGCTCACGGTCAATTAATCCACACAATAGCATTAATTTGATGTCTAACAATTAATTTAAATGAGCAGTTTCTGCTCGTATTTGTGATTATATGACACCCTCTAGTGGACAAAAAGAAAATAACAGAGGAAAATGAGGATTAAGATTATAATTGACCTGACTGCTCCATACATTTCCATACGAAACAGCAGGATGGGGTAGACGGACAGGCTGGGAAGATGTTGGCACAGTTACAAACTGATGCATGCTGGTTGCTGCGTAGCTGCTGACCTGCAGGTTTGATATGATGACTGGGGTCAGCTGTAGTGCCAAAAAAAAAAATTATTATTGACTGTCAGTTCATTCACACCATTGGGTGCAACATGAGTAAGCTGGTGTATAAAAAAATCATAAGAAATATAAATGTTTTTATTTAACATATTTGACAGACAGTGCAGAGACAAATACACCCAGGAAAAACAAGGCAGGAACAAGTTAACTGCATTTTTGAGTAAACCAATAACTTTTACAATATGATCTAATAAGGTAAGCTGTTATAAACTACTACATCACATTGTTTCTACAACTTTGGATAATTCAATTTTCATTTGTGAACAAGAAACTTTCACTTTGAGGACATTATCATGCTTGAGTGACCACACAGCCTGATGTTGGGTACTTCCACAAAAATATACAGTATGTCATCCATTACAATTAAGGACACATGATCTGCAGAGGCTTGGAGGAGTAAAGTGTCTTTTGAAAGAGAGGAACTTCACTGCTATAAAGGGAACTTGGAGCCAGTTATAGATGAGATTCAATGAAGTCAGGGTTCCTTAGCTAAATCTGGAGCTCAGTACTAATATAACACTGACAGTAGGTGTATAATGACCTATGAGTGTGATGTACAGGGGTCAAAACTGCATCCTACAGTCCTCATGAATCATCCTACAAAATAATTTCCTGTTGCATATAAATATACATACATACTCATGGATGAGCTGGACAGTGTGCTATTCTGCAATGAGAAAATTACATAAATACTGAAATGTACTGAGGTGCTATGTGTAGAAATGTCATGGCTGGACTCCAACCAGTTGTCCCAGGATACCCACTGGATTTGCCGTTGCAGCCACTAGCTTCTCACCTCATTTCTTCAGTCTAGGCTGGAGGTCTACTTGTGTAATAGATCCATTTTCATTGGACACTGATTAGCACTCCCTCAGCCATCTGGAAAAGTCTCAAGGCACCACAGTAGCAGTCCGATTGCACATTGATACAGTATGTGATACTAGAAGTCGCAGCTTGGTTAGTGTCTGGTAAGGTAACAATGTTGAGTCAAAGGGGGCGAAGTTCAGTGCGTGACCTGAGAATATTTACCCCACCCCTGTAATACAATAGGAAGCTCTAATAGACAAGTTGATTTCAAATAGTTGCTTCGGTACATCATGCTGACTCACAAAAGAGTTGTGGTGTTACGAGTCTGGGAGCATTGTTTTAGTAGCACGACTTCATAAAGACAAAAAATCTTTTATTCTTGTAGGCAGCTTCACCCTGTGAATTTTACATCCGAGCTCCACTAGACCGCTGTGCTGAGCATGGCATTAAAATAAACCAAATAACACTGTAAACAGAGGGACAAGAAAACATAACACTTTTATGCAAAAAAACTAAAAAACACACTTGAGTTACAGAAAACTTAGGCTGACACATCATACATTAAATTTTAGATTTCATCACATCAGTGCACACAAACGCTCCAAGCGGGTTTACTACCTTTACCCAACAGTCACACAAATCAATACTATATACAAAAAAAGCACTGATTGAAATATTTAAGACAAAAAAAAAAAAAAGTCTAAGAAGCTTGGATAATCAGAATGTAACATTTCATTTAAAAACATTTTCTTGAGCAGGGAAATTTCACCAACCATCTGTTTTAAAAAGAATAACGTCAAAGAGGAGCCTCAAGCTTTGAACAAGTTAACTTCCACAAAAGCTCATTTAACGAGGATGGAAAACTTCCAAAATGTTTTAGACAAACTGGGATACAGAAATGAGACTGGTGAGGTTAGGTCCATCAACCTACGTGTCAATAAAACATCTGAATTTACAACACAGAGCTCAGACGTGACTCTCCACAAACAGGCCAACCCACATACACGACACATTCCTGTAAGCAGACAGTCGTGTTTAACAAACAAGGTAGGTTGGACTGAATGATAAATATGAGGCAGGTGATCACAATGTCACAAAAAAAATGAAGAACAAGAAAAATAGGTTTCCATCAAGAATGGATTGGAATTGTGTCAAAAAAGATTTTTTTATTTTAAAAAATGTACAAAAACAAGATGGCCACATCTTCCCTGATATGACCTCCTGAAACAGTCCCACTATTGTCTTCAGATAAACAGACATCAGTAGCGCCGACCAAAAGCTCCACCCTGAAGCCCGCTGCCCTGCATCAACTGGTTCTGTCTGTTGAGAGCTCCAGAGAGGGACTGAGATGTTCCTGTGTTCATGTAGCTTCCACGACTGGTGAGAGTGAAAAAGGTGAGCTTAAGTTCATCTTAAAAGGGATAACATCAACTTTGAGACTTAATTACAGCTGATAGTCACTACTTACCCTGCCATTCCTCCACGTGCCATGTGGCTCTGGCCTGGGATAGCACCATCTCTACCTGGAGTTGAGAAGCACAACATCAGACACACAGACCTAACACAGTAGTTAAAGCTCTAGACTGCCATTAAGCAGGACACCAACTATACACCGTTTTCCCTCAGTCTGCTACTATATCTATGCCATCTGCCACTCCAATCCTCAGAAGGCAAAACTACTGTACTTTAAAATGTAAATCATGCTATCACTAGCAGTACAGTCATTACACACAATACTGCACAAGTATTCATACTTTGCCATGTTCTGTCTCCTTCCATCTTCCGTCCAGAGTCCCAGTCTCGACCTCCTTCCCTAAGAAAAATAATAATAATTTTTTACATTATCTATCTTCTTCATGAAACATGGCCGTGTTGTATTCTTTCTAAGTTTTATGAGGCTTAAAATGGAGAAGCTCAGAATGTTGCTCACCTTGGGTTCATGCGCTTGTCATAGCCTCCACCCCAGGCCTCTCGGCCATCTCTGCCATGCCTGTCTGACCTGTCTGAGAAGTGCTGTAAGAGGAGAGGAGACGGTTAGAACTCTCTCACATCCTGCTCCTGTGCTGTTGTTACAAATTTTAGGCTTCAAAGATTCACGTTTTACTGTTCTTTAGGGCAGTTGGTCACCGCTGATCTTTGTGTCAGCCTCACACCAACCCAATGACCCTGTGGGAGGAGGATCCATGTCTCTTACCTGACCATCTCTGTCTGCACCTATGCCACGAGCGTTGTCCCGCCTGTCCATCATCATGTCATCTTGGTAACGGCCCCGGTCTCTGTGGTCAAAGTCCTGATAACGTTCCTGACGGCTGAAGTCTGAACGGCTATAACGGTCGTCCATGGCCATGCGCTTATCAGGCCAATCATCTTTCCTAAAAAAACAACAAAACAATGAATTTCACTGGCTGAGCTTGTCTCTATCTGGATGATATACAGAAGCACTGAAACTCACACTCTCATTATTGATGATATTTTAATACTGATTGAGAAGCCAATTGAAATGAACCTCTGCTTAAGCAATAAATCCATTCATCAATCATCCTGTTTATCATCACTACACCATGTCTGTTATTATTTACCTGCCATCCATGTCATAGGGCCTCTTAACGGGCCGCCGCTCCTGTTCATAACGCAACTGCTCCTGCTGCCGTCTCAGCTCATCACGCTCCCTGAGGATCCTTTCCTGCTCCCGGCGCCTCTCATACTCTATACGTAGCCTTTCACGCTCCAGGAACTGGCGCTCCATACGGTCTGCATCGAGGCGCTGCTTCTCAGCCTGGGAATGAAGCCATTCATCACGACTATCAAATGATATTGCAATTGCTTTATAAAAAGAAAGTTGACAAATGGCTGTATGAGAGCAATGGAAGAATATATATATATATATATATATATATATATATATATATATATTTCTATGAACATTTTAATTGGAAACGGTGTATGTATTCAACAGACTAAGATTTGCACTAAGAAATGTGGGTAGCACAGATATCAATGCAGTGAGAAAGAGAAAAACCCTCCAAGAAATACATAAGAGTAGCGTGACAGTACCTCCAGCCAGTGTCTCTTCCGGATCAAGTGTTTCCTCTCTTCTCTCTCCCTGAACAGGCGGATTCGCTCACGCTCGCGATCTGGACGATTGTCACGGTCGCGGTCACTGAAAGAAAAGAGCACGGATCAATCCGTGTTCAGTGAGACACCACCAACAGACGAGCACCAACTGTCTCCTAAGTATGTAGTGTCTTGAAAGATAAGTGAGAAAATATAAGTTAATAGTGTCCAGTGTAGAATCATATTGATCAAACATAACTACAATGACTTCTTCAGCCCTCCAACAAAGATCTACAGGTATCTACAGAAACAGATGCAGGACTAAAAAAGCTATTTCACATGGACCTCCACACGATAAAAATCTAAAGAAGTACAAGATTGTAATTTCATCAATTTCGATGATTCTGTATCAAACCATATTAGAGTAGGTTGAGATTATTGTTTCTGGGCCCTTTGCTGATGATCCTTACGTGTATCTGCGTCTTTCCACCTCTCTGATCTCCCTCTCTCGTTGTCTCTGCCTCTCCCTCTCTCTCTGCTCCTTGATCTGGTCGAATGACAGGATGTCTTTCTTCTCTTTACTAGGTGACTTGCGGTCCCGACTCTTTGTGCTCTGGGGAAAGGAGAGCGCGAAAGACAGGATAGAAAAAAGTTTAAGTTAGAGGCCGATTGCAAAAACACATTATAATACATTGTATATTAGACATTCTGTATGGTGTATGTTTACTTACTCGCTCCTTGCTTTTGGTTTTGACGCTGATAACAGGCTCTCCCTTGGACTTATCCATAACTACAGTCCTCTCATTTCGCCCTGTGAAAAACAAATATAGTTGACATTGTCAAGAATATACAAATAATAAGTAAATGGTTTCAAGAGGTAACTTTTCCAGCATTTATTTGATACATAGAAACTGGGAAAGATCTAAATTTTCTCACCTTTGCCATCTTTTCCTTCTCCCTCAGATTTCTCATCCTTTCCATCAGACCTACAAAAAACACAAACAGTGTGAGCTCTATCAGAGCTATATTAACCAACATTTTAACCAACAATTCAGTGACTGATTTACTTTTCTCCCTATAGTTGACAGCTCATCGCATCATTGTATAAATCAGGATCTCTCAACTACTGAGGTTACAGGTTACCACTGGGTAACGCCATACTAAAAATGTCTGCACCCATGATATTTAAAAGGCACACAGTATCAAAATACCAGGCCGCTAGGTCACTTTTAGTAACAGACATGACTCATATACAAGACAGCTTGTAAGCGATCTTACTTGGAGTCGGAGGAGTGTCTCCTGTCGCTGCCAGACTTCTTGATGTCATTCTTGTCTGCTGGCTTCTTCCCTGCCGGCTCATTTTTTGCCTACAGTTACAACAAGAACATGTTTATTCACAAGAGCTGAATGAACAGATTCAGTTTAACATACTGATCATACCAAAAAAGTTATATTTTAATCTTAGCAAAAAGACATTATTCAGTTTATAAACCCTCTCTTGATTTGCGTGTATTGTTTTCTCCTGTCAGTGCCTGCTACAGGAGAGTGAAGCCATAAACTGAAAACTTAGCAACAATATGTTTGATAAAAGCTAAACAACTATAATGTAAATAAACTTAAGATTTATTTTATTTTTATCCTCGAATCTTAATCTGAACAATCAAAGTGTATGTGTTGATTAAGACAGTTTCCACAGAGATTAAATTCAATAAAAGGAAACTGTGTTGATTCACTCAGATTCATGAGGTGTTTATCTGGGTGGGACCTTAGTTATTAGGGGACCAATTAAAAGCAGTAAAAGAAAAAGTCTTCCCTCAACACTCACCCGCTCCACAGAGATCATCCTGCCGTGCAACTCAGTCCTGTGAAGGTGGCTGATACACTTGGTGGCCTCCTCTGTGGAGGACATGGTGACAAAACCATAGCAGCGAGCCCCGGGGCTCTTGGCATTGGTGACCACCTTTGCACCAACAACCTGCAGGACATTAAATTGAAATGATCAATTTTACATGAAATATAAATGATTTGTAGGAATGTTGACAATGGTGAGAGATAGTTTGCATAGACTAACTTTGCCATATTTGCTGAAGAGAGTCTTCAGATCAGTCGCTCTGGTTGTGGAAGAGAGACCGCTGACCCACAGATTCCTGCTACTGCTTGCTGCAGCACCACTTCCAGCGGCTACACATTTACAAAATAAACGAATAAGCATATATCCATTGAATATGAAAGATACAATAGGACATAAACCGCTTCATTCACTCACCCTTTTCATCTTTTGACTCTGTCTTGCCATCTTTTTCCTCAGCGCTAAAGACAAAGAAAAAAAGCCATAAACATACAGCAGTGAGGACACCTGGGCTCTCCTCACCTAAGTGTATTTACTTATGTGTTTTATGGTTGAATAAAAAAGTTGACAGTGATCAGCCCATCATGTACCATAGTGCCGTGCTTTAACAGTGAAAAAAATGGAACTATACCCTATGAAAATCACAATACATTACTCGTTAATGGGTAATAACGAGGTAATAGGTGAGTGTAAGGAACGACAAATGAAAACGGACAAATGCACAGAACGTTTTTACCTCCAAAAGAGCATCCAAATTTTTCTAGCACAAAGGAGCCAATGCAACAGAGATAGCCATTTTGGTTTCTAGTAGACAGAAAGCAACAAACCTCTTTTTCAGATCATCGCCCTCTACAGAAGAGGACTCTTTCACTGTCGAGGCTGAATCCGCAGCAGCTTTCTCTTCTGTCTTCTCATCCTCCTCACCCTTCTTAGACCCAATTTCTGAATCAACGGTTTCACCCACAGCGCCCTGTTCGCTTACACTAACAGCCTGCGAGCTTTTGTTTTCAGCGTCAAATGTCTCTTCTGGGACATTCTGTGTGTCCCCAACCTCTTTGGTGTCAGTCTCCATAACATCCCTGTCGCTCTCCACATCTCCAGGGGCGGCTTTGTCAGACACACTGTCTTCCCCTCCGGCGGTGGCAGCTTGCTCTTCTTCAGGGCTCGTCTCGTGGCTCTGGTGGTGATCTTCGTTAAGCGGCTCAGATAAACAAGACCCGGCTACTTTGTCATTTTCTACGGATTTAACAGGAATAGAATGGCACAGAGTTTAATCACTTCTGAAACACAGCAATGGTTAACGAGGAACTGGCAAGGCCTGGATTAGGAACGTCATGACCACTGGTCTGTGCTCTTACTACTATGTATTAAAACGATGAAGTAGTCCCTAATGAGAGACTGGAAGAGAACCCAAAGGCTGGAGGACAACCAAGCAACTAATGCGGCTAACACTTTGGCTCAATTCTCAAGTTGAACCACTTCACTCTGTTCACCTGATCCAAAGCAGACAAAGACTTCAGTGCTGAAGAGAGCCACAAGATCAGCAGTGCAGCAGTGGAGGCTCACTGTAGTCCATCTTCTTTCAGACTTTCCAAGTGTCCATTTGTATTGACCAGAACTTCAGCTCAAGTCCAGCATATTCATATCCAGCTGATTTCTGAGTCAGAGTCTTTAAAAAGATGTAATGGCTGAGGAATCTTGATGGATCTTCTTAGTCTTCATGTGGCAACCTAGAAACACTGCAATCACCTGCAACAGCTCAAACCTCCCTGACCATGAAATGTAATTGCTGTCAATGTGCATCAAATTGTTAACCACCGTCATTTTACAACTTGAAGAACGTTATTGGTAACTTGACCAATATTTGATGGGGAAATTATCAATTATGGATAACCCAACTTTCAGCACAAATGCAGCAATTTCCTTTGGGCTTCCAGTCTCTCTCTAAGCAAAGTGTTTGCATTCCAAGCTCAACACTGTAAAAAGATGCCTCCACCTTTTTTTAAACCCTTTTCTACAGTACCTGTTTCTTCTTTCATGTCGTCTGCATCTGGATCCTGTGCCCAAAGAAAAAAGATGCCTTTGTGAAACTGCACGTTTGTGGCACTTATATTTACCACAGTGTCACAAGCTTTACATACATGAAAAATATTAGTGAGGGAACATACCATATTGACTGATGAGCACGTCATATATTCATCCTTATCTGTCATCTCAGACTCGTCCAACTGTTAAAATAAGTACAGCACAAGTACAGCAACATTAAAACTTGCCAAGTTAAAAGATAAGAATTAGAGGAAGTTTCCAGTCTCGTCTCACCTCTGGACGTCTTGCTTCATCCTCTGACTCGAAATCCCTGTTGTCATGTTCATCGTCATTCATCTCTGCGTCTTCTTCATGGAGGTTCTCTGTTTCCTCGTCATCATCCTCGGCTGGTATTCCATTGTCGTTATCCGTCTCATCCAGCACGTTCATATCGAGGATGTCCATTTCCTGCATGTTCTCATGATCATCCTGCAGATCCTCCTGACAAAGAAATGGCAGAATTTGTTAAAAACAGTAACAACAATACAACAGCATGACCCAGAGCCTAACAACTTATTTCAAACATTATAAAGGACTTTCAAGAAACTTACGTGCCCATCATGGGAGTCATCCTCAAGAGTGCTGTCCTCTGGTTCATCATTCTCTTGCCTGGTATCTACACAAAATATTCTTTATTTTAGACCAAGTTTTCATTGGGTGTCTAAGAGCTACCAAAGAAACCTGTTATGTGTGTACATTACAACCTCCAAAATTATCATGCATATATAGACCAAACAAAATTGAACATTTTCAAACTCATAAAAGGGTAGAATTTGTGGCAGGGCTATTGCATTGGCAGACATTGTGCAATGGACACACACTTCAAGAAAACAGACACTTCCCCACAAAAACCTAATCACATATAGAGGTATGACTACTCCCTTTGACATGGACAAAACCTCAGGCTCAAAGCAAGGACCACCATAAACCTTTTAGAGATTTAGTCAGTACTAATCCTCGTTGCTCTGAAGTGCCCAAGGAAATTTACACTGTTCAGTTTTTTTGTTTTATTTATGTAGTGTCCTTGTGTTACGTGAAAGGTGCTTAAAATTTAATTTATCATTATGATTTTCATCATTAATATTATTATTGTAAATGCAAACTGAATAGTGAAGCATTTATCACTCTATTAATTTCACTATATTATAAATCAAATTTGGTAAAAGAACACTGATAAAGTTTATCATAAAGTATGCTTAATCAACAATAACAAACAACTTTTCATCCATGTTCAGGTTGTACATCCATGACATCTAAAACTCTATTCATTTAACACCTGTTTCTGGTCATCCAACCTCTGTATAACCCATTGTATCCTCCCTGAAGTCGAACTCAATAACATGACAACTGAGTGTACAGCTACGCTCTGTACTCTGACAGATATGTGAGGTGACTATAAATAAAAGTACAATTGGTAAACGTCAGATTACAGTCTCTCAAACACTAAAATATTTTGTTGCTTCTTAAGGCAATGTGCACAGGCATTAAGTACCACGAGACCAGGTATCATGTGTCATTTGGCAAGAAGAGGACTCTCCAGTGTTGTTTCGTTTCTACTGAAGATAATGAGACAAGACCTTGAGTCACATTGTACAAACATTAAAAGCTTAGGTTGAGGCGTGTGTACAGCTTGTGCAGACTTTACCTCTGGCAGCCCGCTTAGGTGTAACGTTGACTTTCTTTGGTGCTGAATCTGTAGCCACAATAATTTCATCAGGATTCCCACCCTCCTCCTCGATGGCCTGTTTATGGAAAAATAACCCCACAATGTATCCTTTAATAGATTGTACAAAGAAGAATGAGGTTTTCTAAAAAACAACGTCAAATATGTACAAAGCCACGAAAAAAACACATTTAGCTGTCAGGTGTTTGGCGCAAACATTAGCTAACGGTTAGCATTAGCATAAGGTTCAGGTCAATGGGTTCGTATTCGTAAACTCACGTAGCTTCGTGTTTATACTAGTTTGGCATGGTGCATTCACAAAGCCAGTAAATGCATGCTTGTGTGGTGATTCTGTTCCTAGTTATTAAACAAGAGAGAAGTCAGAAGACCTTTTTCAAACGCTCCGACAGCACGCTCTTGACGCCCGTGGTGTCCAGATTTCGTTTCTTCAGCTCGGCCTTCAGATCGATAACTCTCAGCTCGGACAGCTTGCGAACCTCCGCGCCCTCCGGAACCTCCACGTCCGCTGATGGGTCCGCCATCGTTTTTCTTTGTGAAAATAATTCCTCAGCTTGAAATGACCTTTTTATGCACTTTATTTACTACTGCTACGTGACGGCTGCAGGCAGCTGGCTTGCAAAACTACTGCAAAATGGAGGCAGCGGCGAGCAAGTGACGTCAGGGCGCATGCGCAGTACGGTTTTAGCGCAGAGACGAGCATTACACAGGCTGCATTTGGTAAAAAAAATTATGAATAACAAACACATGTTGAACAGGAAATACATAGTCAGGGATGGCATTGAACTGTTTTTTTACGTTTGCACAAAAAGTTGATACAATTCATTTTCAAAGGTTAGCCTGTGTTTTATTTACTGCCTCTTAAATACAGAACACATATCAAACTTGATCTACAGTGTAACGGGTTATAATGTGCCGATTATAATTTAATGCAATGACCACATTAAATGGCAAATGGCAATGTTATAGGCCCCCCCCCCCCCCCCCCCCCCAGACACACACACACACACACACCTTTTTGTTACGTGTACTCTGAGTTATCAGACCGTAATGGTCAAATCAGGGATCATAATGCCTAGTAAGAGTGAAAATTGTACATGTCACTAAATTTGTAGTTTGTGTCATTTATTTGGCTGTGGGGCAAGCTTTTGCTGGCAACAATAGGTTTAGTGGTGTCAAATACTTCAGGACTGTCAGTCTCCTCTGGTATATTGGCACTCCTGGATGCAGTTGGAGTAATGGAAGACTCTCTGCCAGTTTGTGCATCATATAACGATGTGTTTGAGGCTGACTCTACAGAGGTGAAGCCCTCGCCAAAGTAGGAGCACTCAGCAACGTTGAAGGGGTCGGGGCTGAGGGATGAGGATGCAGAGCAGGCACGAGGTGGCCGTGGTTCATGGAGGTTGAGTTTGGAGACCAGAGGTTTGCCAACTGTCACTGGTTGCCTTTCCTGTATTTCTTCATCCATGTTGGAATAAGTGTAATGAAGACAGACGGTGAATGTGAGCTCCCCCTATTAAGACAGTGAAGAGCAGAATGTGTTTTTTAGCTTTGGAGAAAAAATATAAATAGGCTTGAGAGGGTCTGACCTCCTCCACAAAAGACAATGAAGTATATCTCAAAATAAAGTCCACTCTTCATTATAGACTTAATCAAATATTATTCAACATAAACCTTGATTAAAATACTTAAAAAGGTAGTAGCGTTATTTATGACTCAGCTCAACATAAGTAAATTATTTCCAGAGGGCACCTAAACATTAATAAGTTTTCATGTAGGACAGAAATTCATTCATTCATTCATTTTCTACCGCTTATCCTCTAGTAGGGTCGCGGGGGGCTGGAGCCTATCCCAGCATCTTTTCGGGCGAGAGGCGGGGTACACCCTGGACAGATCGCCAGTCCATCGCAGGGCAAACACATAGAGACAGACAACCATTCACACTCACAGCCACACCTATGGTCAATTTAGAGTATCCAATTAGCCTAATCCCCATTTTGCATGTCTTTGGACTGTGGGAGGAAGTCGGAGTACCTGGAGAGAACCCACACTGGCACGGGGAGAACATGCAAACTCCACACAGAAAGATCCCACGGCCGAGCCGGGACTCGAACCCGGAACCTTCTTGCTGTGAGGCGACAGCGCTAACCACTGCATATGCATAGGACAGAAATAAGAGGAGTAATTATGTCTGACCCTGAGTCTCTGCAGGCTGCGGATGCGAGTGTAAAGACTGGGGACTTCTGGTGAAGGAAGATTTTCCTTGATCATTAATAAACTGCCAGCTTCAAGCAGAGTCTCCTGGTTACTCTTCTTCAGATCGATGTCCACATCCTGCCAAAGAAACATATAACACGGTGTAAAAGTCGTTAAAGTTTGAATTTTTTGTGTGCTTCAAGTATCCACAATAAAAAATAAATTTCCTGCTTAAAATAGTGTATTCCCAAACACTGACTGATTCCAGGCCTCAAGCATGATGCGTCATTTTAAGCCAGAACTTGGTGTGTCATTAAAATCTCAAATTTGCATAAGTATCAACTAACAAACCTGGGGGAAGTCAGTAAGCTGAGCAGAGCAGGAAACAATTTCTTTGGGCTTCTCAAGTATCCGAGTGTAGATGACCATGATGTTGGAGAACTCTGCAGCAAACCCAAGCTGAACTGTCACGCCACAGTCAAACTTCAGGTAATGGCTCTTAGGTAGGACTATGAAAACAGGCATTTGAATTAGGTATGCTTTATTCAAAAACGTTCATGCCAACATTAAATAAATTATCCTACAGACATGGCAATAACTCTTGCTATATTTAATCACTTTAGTTGATTTTTGTGGGAAGCGTACCGTGAGCGACGGCCCACTGCAGGTTGCGAGCTGAATAGGATGCAGAACATTCAGCGGCCTGTATCTGGTCGGTGAGGGAGCGTCGTTCAGACAGATTACTGCGGAGCTCCAGAGCCTGCCTCCCACGTGTGATTACACAACGGCCCATGTCTGGTAAGAGTAAACAAGTAAACAAATATGTACAGGTTGCACTTCTTAGAGCTGTAAAAGAGTAATTCAACATTTTGAGGAGAAAAAAAAACTTCTGAATTTTTTTCAGAAAATCAGAAACTGCAACATTAGAGGTGCAATTCCATGTGGTCTAGACCTCCTCTATTTCAAAAGTGCCTTGAGATAACCTCTGTTGTGAATTGGTGCTATACAAATAAAACTGACTTGACTACATTCATGGATCTGAAGATACACAGAGCTGTTATTTTTACTGCTTATTTGATGCTAAAGCATAGTAACAACCTGCACCACTGCAAAATACATTTGCAGATAGGAGTTGCATGTGAGCCACTTTCAGGTCACGTATTGATGCAAAGTAAATGGTGCAAATCTGTTGTAGGACGAAAGCAAGGATCTCATGGTTCACATGTGTGCGCTACATACCTTCAGCCACTCTGTCTAGCATGACTGTCACCTTCTCATCCTCACAAACTCGCTGTTTGAGGAAGTTTATGAAGATGCCATTGGACACGTCTTCTCTCTTTACTTCATATGCTTCTGCATCTACGCATCTAAACACAACCAAGTACACGTGAGTGACACCTTACACACTAAAGCAAGAAGACTGTTACATAATTAATACATATTAAATACACATCTCTTGTCTTAAACACTGAACTCATTCAAAGACAACAGGCGCTGACATAGTTTGGAAATTACTGTGTCGGGGGAACGGCAACTTACGTGGCATAACCATACACTATATTTGCTGTGACTTTCAGCAGTCCTGGTTGTACAATGAGATCATCATTTGGGTTTCTAAAAAAGAAAACATGTGACACGCAAATATGCACAGCAGATGGTCCAATCTTACAGGTATCTCAATTCATTCTTTTAAATAAACACTGATACCTTTTGCGACACATGTCCAGCAGGAATACGTTGAGTCCGGTCTCTTTCTCCTGCATCCTGGTGAGTATATTCTGTACACACAGGCAGTGCTCTGATGTGTAGGAGTTTGGTGCATCGATGGGAACCATGAAACTGTTGCCATAATTCTCATAACCATGACCAGCAAAGTATAGCAAGCCTGCAGAAGGAGGGACAAAGAAGTTTTATAAAATTTGATGAACTGTGTCAATATCACAGAGAATCAAAAGCTTTAAACTAAAGTTGGCACGTGTTATTGGTCAGATTCTTCTTCTCAGGTTCTCATTTGCTTTTTTTTTTTTTTTACTCTTAAATGGTCTGTTTTTAAAAGTTTATTTTTTGTACTATATTATAATTAGGCAAAGTTGTTTATATTTATTTCATTACATGAAAAAAGTGACATATTCAGCAAAGTAAAGTGTATCATTAAACCATTTACAACCATACGCTGACTGCAAGTTATACTGTAAACAAACATATTACATTCACTTGGGTTGGAGCAGTTTATAGCCTGTGTAATCTTTAAAAGTACAGACACAGAGACTAAGCTTTGAGATAGATTGTCTAAATGGCTACGAGACAAACCGTAGACTCCCTTGTCAAGCAGCATAAGGAACTCTGTTACTGCGCTGTGCATCTCCTGCCAGTTGAGGTCAAGCAGGGAAACCACCTTGAAGTCCATTTGTCTGAGGAGATTGGTCAACTCATGGACGTCAGCGATGGGAGCACATAGCTGAGTGTGGTAGAGGTAGTTCATGTTGCCAATCAGCAGAGCAACTTTGCCTGTTGCTGTGGAGAGGAAGATAGAGCATCATGAAAGACTTGCTAACCTAATAAATGATGTCATATACTTATTAACAGTTTATATTTTAGTCTACAGATACTGTATTGTAGCACAGTATTTGTTTGGACAAAACACACCATAGAAATGCTTGGCTAATGGTGGCCGTTCAACAGTCTTTGGTAGCGGATTTATTCCTGGTGGAAAAGTTGACCTGTGGACTTCCTGTGAGTCTGGCAAGACAATATGAAAAGAAAAAAACTTTAAAATATCCCACACTGTGTGATATAACATCACCGTGTTTAATGTGTTTTGAACAGTGCTTGGTGATCTCCCATACACATTGATTTCTTTTGATCAGATTGGAAAAACTAACTTGAGCCGAGTCCACACTTATCAAACACTCACACACAGCCCACTACTAGCTTAAGTGCTTTGACACACACACACACACACACACGCACGCACACACACACACACACACACACACACACGCACATGCACAAAGGCGTGATACTCTTTGTTTCTCACAGATGTACAAACAAAAAACAGGAATCAAAGTGAATCAATGTTTCAGAAAATGACAGAGGAACTAAAATACTACTCTGGTTCTCTAATTTCCTTCTAATTATTTGATTAGAAAATAAACAATACCTGTACCACGATCAATTTCTTCCCAGGATGCCTCAGTAATGGAACCGGGACCTGCATAAAAGTGCAAAACAGTGTTATTCACTGCACAGTCCTACAAATGTGCACTCTCAGACTTACTGTACTGTTGTTCTATGCATGTTCACAAATTCCTCAGAAGCATTTACTTGATCGTTGTTAAAAGAATTTTCACATTAAGATCTCTTTGATTTTTCTGACCTATACATTTGCATTCTGAATATAAAACATAGACATTATGCCTCTGGGTCTTACCAATGGTGACTGTTGCTGTGTGGCTCCAGGCCTCATGATAGAAATTGAACATCTTACATTTGTACTCTCCTCTGTGTGCTGTGGTCACACAGGGGATCTACAGGACAAAAATGCAAAAATACACAACATCAGCTACACAGAGTATACCGATACAGAGACTGAATACATTTTCCATTTGACCCCGTACAAAAAGTTAATTGTAACCATTGCAACATTTTAATCAATGTCTTGTCAAACTCTTCAGCTGGTGACCCACCAACCAAACGGCACTATGGCATTTTCATAACTGGTCTCCAAAACACATAAAAAAGAAAGAAAATATGACTTTGCCAGGACAAGAGGAGCTCAAGCTTTCCAAGTCACTAAGACCTTTTTTAATTTCTGATACCCCTTTCCTACCACTTGATCATGGCTTTATATTGCTTGTCTTGGTTGTAATGCTACTTTTATTTGAAGTTTTAATCAAAAAAAGTGAAGAAATCCCACATGCAGCATGTAAGCAGTCAGAGCAGATTCTGTGAATACACTTACTTTGAGTGAACGCGTCTTGTGTTGTGGCATGGGCACCGTGTTGTGGTACCACTCATACTGGGCGGGGGGATTGGCCTCTGCTTTGCACTCGAGGAACAGAGAATCGCCCTCAGACACTTCCTGGGACTGAGGCTGCTGGACGATAAGCAGCCCACTCGCTGACCCTGGAAACAGGCCGCTGCTGCAGCCTGAGATGTCAAGATTTACCAGGATGTTACATCACATGCCATGAGATGAAATCATAGCAAGAGAAACGAGGAGACGAGGAAGAAGAGAGGAGAGGTACCTGGACTAGAGTGAACCGGGCGAACTTGAGCCCACTGAGAGAAGATGCAGTTTTCTCCGTGGTTGACCCGACAGATGTAGTGACCCTGGTGGACCGGGGCTAACGGACACAGAACCAGCTCTGGCGTACACCCTGTCTTGTCCAAAATCTAACACAAGAAAATAATAAGTAGCCTACATCTTATAGTCTACATGACAATTTACAACTGATATTTGGTATTAGCCATCAGCACAGTAACACCAATATGATGCAAAGGTGGCAGATTTAGCCAAAAATTAACATAAATACAGAACAATCCACAGAACTCAGGGTTTGACCTGAAATCTGTCTTTACTTTTTATAATCACATAATGATTAGATGTTGGACTGACCTCCTCTTTGCCTCTGAACCACTGGTAGCTGAGCCCAGGGGGGCCAGCAACTCTGCAGGTCAGTACCACCCTGCCCCCCACTGTGGCCTGCTGGGACTCTGGTTGCATTGTAATCCGAATTGGCTGTGCCACTACCAGACAGACAGACAGACAGACACACACACACACACACACACACACACACACAAAATAAACATTCATAAGCTCACTCAGTTGCGAAAGTATTTCCATTTAGCTTCAGGGGACGTGGCATAGTTACTAATAGGCACTAACTTGTGAAAGAATCTGGAAAATAAACTACTGCCTCATAATATTTCCTCTACCTATATGGTTGACAGAGATATCACTATTTTTTTTTTACTGTTGTTAACAACAAAAATAGGAAGCTGTATAAAATGATTTTCAAATTAAGTTAAACTTCCTTCTTTGGCATTATGGCCCCTGTGAGGCATGAGAAAAATGACGTAACAAAATTTTCCAGGTATCGCTATGGCATTGCGGCTTATAACTTTATGATTTACTACAACACATAAATGTGACAGAGGCATCATTCATTTATGTTATTAGTTATACCTGTGCTTTTACTGCTATGAGAAGTCAGAATGTCCACGATGAGAAAATGCCAGAACTTGAAAAATATCCACTGTACTCTCATTAGTACTCGCCCTTTTCAACCTACAAATTCAAGAGCTCAGAATTTATGGCTGAGATCAAGGGCTGTCCAAAGTATAATATTAAACCCAGCTTAGAGTTAAAGGGGTATTTCCTGACAAATATCTCTATACATTTGCCTATGTACGCTTCACTATTCTACCTGTGGTGGTAATGTACTGCACAGCTTCCTGGTGGTCCACCTTCCTCAGGCAGTGGAGCAGGAACTCCAGGGAGCAGGAACGATCAGCCAGCCAAGCGAGGAGGGTGCGTCCTGGGCTGCCAGCAGCGCTCAGCACCTGCAGTGAGCAGCTGGTCAGCTCTCTTTCACTGCAGGGAGGGAGTTCAATGGGCAGAGTTAGAAGAGGTGGTGACAGTCCTAGGGCTCAAACTAAAAAAAAACTTGCAGGAATGTACAGTAATATCTGTGTGTGTGTGTGTGTGTGGGGGGGGGGGGCATGCATCTAAGAGAATCATTGTAAAATATGGTAAATGTTCGAGGCAGTTATTGTGGTCAAAAAGAGTAAAAAACAAAAATGAGAAAACTGCTGTAACCATGTCCCCCTTTGTGTGATGCCTTCAATGCCTCACCTGCAGTGGAATTCCGGATGCTCGGACAACGAATTGGCCAGCTGCCTCCACCCGCAGGTGGAGTTGTCCAACATCTTCGCCAGCCTGTTCAGGACTTCTTCACTCAGAGTACCAATGCTCATTTTCCACCCCTCCATCTTCTTCTGCGTCTCCACCAACAAACCCAGAGATCTGCTGGGACACAGATTAAACAGGGACTTTAAACTAAAAACTTTACGCGCTATATCTGTCCCCGGTTGAGTCCAGCACGTAGCAGCAGTCCATAAGAAGTTTCCTCAGGGTGGGACTCTCAGTGATGAACGACAACAGTGAATTTAAATGGTGAGTGAATCTCCCTCTCGGTTGCCTACGCGGCTGGTATGCAACAAAACTAACAGGTTGTAAATACAGCTTCGGGTTTTCCCGTGGTCAGCTTTGTGAAAATGCGTGGCGCGGGAGGAAAATCCGCCGTAGGTAACTGTACACACACATGGCCCAGGTCAATTGATCCTGCTGAGGAAACAAGCCCACGTAACTGCGAAGCTCGAAAATGAAACTATAAGTTGTATTCACACCAAACTAAACACCAAGAAGGGGATTGAAAGCTGCGCTGCCACTTGCTGCTTCCGCGATTAATATCCTGAAACATGTATTAGTCATAAGGAAAACTAATGACTTACCGACTTTATTACAAAGTTCAGACCGGTGAACAAATCCAGTGAGAGTAAAGAGAGACCGAGACTAACTAAAAAAGAGATTTATGACGCATTTTACACCCATTACTCTTCCAGTCTTACATGATTTAGTTCCCCATTTTATTTGCTTCTCATTTCGGTTCCTCATTTCTGCCAACAGGCTCGATCATTTGCATGAAGCGTTGTCACAGCAACGCAAATTAATGAAGCCAGATTTATCAGAGCAAAAACTATTACTGGTAGACTGTAACGTGGCAGAGGTAGTAGTAAGCTCAACATGTGCGAGCTACAAGCAAGTCTCAAGTCTTTAAAGTCTCAAAAAAGTCCAAAGTTACTGTGGTGAGAATCAAGCAGGACACGTCCAGACATTGCTCTGATTAAACAAATCACAGGTCTAGATATAGTTTCTACATTTAAATGAGGTCAATAAAAGTTCATTTTTACTTTCAACATGAATGAAATTAATGAAACTCTGTTGCTTACACCTTAGAAATCTGACTTATATTTGACATTCTGTGGCAATGTATCTTTGACTGCTACGATTATTTTTATTAGTCTTATTACCTATTATCATTACCTTCATGCTTTCACACGTGTTGGGGCGCAGGCTGGAGGCGAACCCATTACATTTTGGTGCGGATCGGGTTAAAGGACTGGATCCAGGATTTTTTAAAATCACTTGCATCAATGTGTAGGATTGCTTGGCCATGGCAAAGGTATGTGCTCTACTGAGTGCCATACTAGTTATTACTATTACAATGCATCTCTATGTGGAACTTGCATTGTGCAGGGTTCCTCCTGCAATCCAAATAGCTGGTTGGTAGGCATCATAGTAGAAATCACCCAATCATGTTTCAAAAACAACATGTAATTCATCTAAAAAATAAAAATATTAAAAAAAAAAAAAAAAAAAAAAGCCCTTTCAAGTCATCTGTCTCAAGTCTAAGTCAAGTCAAATCTTTTATCACTTTGTCAAGCAAGTCTCAAGTCTCCAAATTTGTGACTTAACCTCTGCAACCAAGCAACACAAATGTTGCTCTGGAATTGAGAACTGGTCCATGAAACATTAAGAGGCATTAATTTCAGTTTATAAACCTTTTATAAAAGGGTTCCAGATTTATATTCATACCATGGATTAAAGCTGTACAGCATTCTGCAAGAATGGAAGGCATCGTTTGTTGGATATTTATTCATATTTATTTATCATAAGTCTGCAAAAAAAAAGGTGAAAGTGATTTATGGAAATATCATCAGGTCATCACCATTGTACAAATGAATTCAATCCAGTGCAATGGCCCTTCATTGAATACAGTAAGCACTACCTTTCTGAACTCTCATCACAAGGTCAATTTAGTAGCTGTTTTTGGAGCTTTTGATTGTATCATGAACTTTGCTGAGAGGGTCAAAATGCACTTTTAATCTACTTTTCTGCTTATGATGTTCACTTTTTGTTGAGACTGTGTTAATTTATTGGATTCCATTGTACTGTTAGTCTCAGGTCTTATATTTTAGCCACCTGTATTCAACATAACTTGTGATGAACTTTCTAAAGTCATACACTGTACTCAAAAGCCTTAATCAATAACAGTTTTTCCCAGCTTTCAAATACTGTTACCAGAGGGCCTATGCAGGGAAACCACTGAATATGCTGCATGATTTCAGATAACTGACTAGATGAATGGCAAGTGGTAAAGAGTTGGTGTAATGAGGTTTCATTGATGAGATCTCTTGACATGAGATCTGAACATGTCAATGTCATGGTCATTCAGTTCATACAGTCTGAAGCACATCGACGCACAGGACGAGAGCTGCCCACTGTCAGTCCAGCGATGGCTTAAAACTTCTTCCCTTTATGTAGTCTGTTGAAACGCCATATGTTTTCCTTCCTCAGACGCTTCCAGTATTCCCAGCTGTCTGGCTCCAGCTCCTGCAGATTTTTAGGCGCTCCCAGGTTCAACTGGAACAACCTGAGCAAATTATAAAAGAAGAGGAGAATCGGATCGTTGAAGACACATGAAATGCCCTTATTATCCAGAAAATTTACATTACAATGGGTAGACAAAATAACAGGATAAAAGAAGTATGATCTTGAACTGCAGTCTCCCTATTACCATTATGGATGATTCTAAATCTGTCTGACTGTTATTTTGTCCACCCCAAGTACAGTATATATTCTTTCACTGTTATATATTATCAATCTAGAATACCTGCTTGTAACTGTTTCTGTTTGGAATTTCCTGCATGTGTGATTTCAAGAAATGCATATCAACTACTGAAACAACATGCTTGAACTATCTTCACTGTGTGGGTGGAGAGAGCAACAGTAATAGTAAGAGGGAGCATATGACGTCTGAAAATGTGTAGATCTAAGTAAATAAATGGTGTATATTAGGTGTAAAATGGGCAAAATACATGTGTAACTCTAAACCACAGAGGGACACATTCATAATGATTTCCTTATTCATTTTGAACCAGCTAAAAACTGTTTTCTCAACAGATTTTTTTTTTTTAAAGGAGGAAATGAAATTAGACGAACAGTTAGTTCTGAGTGCAAAAGGAAAAAACAATGTGGCTGAAACAGAAGAAATACATGCTCACCACTCTGGATATTCCTCAGGAGGCTTCAGTTTGGGGTCTTCTCCTTGCTTGAAGATGTTTACTCCTACAGCATAAGAAGTAAGTCTGACAGGGTCTTTACACACTTCTGGACCTTTCAGCTCTTCCTTCACCATGCCTTTTTTTCCTTTGGTTGCTGGAAGACAGGGGAAAGAATCAAGTGTCATCATGTGAACATCAATACAAGGATGTGTTCATTGAGATTAGCTCCGGATTGACTGCAAACAAACCTACCAGCGCTTTGTTAACTATAACAGAGATCTGTGGAGGAATATATTTACAAAATTTTATGTCTATTATATCACAACAGCTATTATCCACCTTTTAAAATGTATTTTTAATGGAACACACAGTGGTGTAAAAAAAACTTACTTGACACATATGTTTCATCACCAGAGCCAATTTAAAACTGGAACTGAAGAACACTGAGATTTTGTAGTAATAGTATCCTGAGTACAGATGTCCTCTTTACTCACCAACTTTCTTCGCATATCCACATGTCTGTATTCTGTTTAACATGTTCGTCCTGCAGAGCGCAGTACCTCCGTTGGCTGTGATGCATTTTGTTAACGCTACTATCCTAAATAAACTGTATCCCAACATTTTTATTTTAGGTTACTTAAAATCGCAGTCCATACCATACTAGTTTGACATTCACGGCTCTCTCTAATTTCCGCTTTCCGCTTTGTCTTTGGCTCTGTGAAAATAATCTACTGCTCCCCGCTGGACGGGAAGACGCACTACAAGACTGCTGATATAAGGTGGTCCGCTTGGGTCATTGGTAATTTCCCTTTAGTCCGACAGGTGGCACCACAAGTGTACCAGTGTCTGGTACTGTAATAATAAAACAGAAGAAGAGGGAGGAGCAGAAGAAGAAAAACAAGAACAAGAAGAAGAAGAGTGGGAGGAATAAGCTTCTCGAAAATGTCGGAGTATGCCACAGTCCAGAAGAGTGCACTGAAAATAAAAGGCCTGGGAAACATTTCAGCAGGCAAAAAGTAAGTATTCTGGCATTTGGAAACATATTTTGATAAGCGACAAAAATATATAAAATACCTAGTCACGACTGATTAAAAAACCCTGGTATTCAGGCGAGGCTAATGTTAGCCTGTTTGCTAATAGAAAACTGTCGATGTTTCTTTAACGTTTAATAGGATTGTGTGAATACGATAAAGATTTATTTTGGCAAATACACTAGAAAAGAGTATTTTACTCTGGTATATCACTGGTCCCATTTGTGACCTCAGCACTGTTCGCCGTAACATTATGAAGTGTCTAATAAACATTAGCTAGTTAGCATTAGCTCATCAAAAACAACAAACTACGTGGGATTAAGGAGATGAACTCGAACTCGACCTCAACATGTCAAACTAATAGCGAAATATATAATATAAACATTGTCTAACACAGTCACTTTACACGACAAATGGTTAAACATAGAAACCTAGACACCACAAGTGCGAACGATATACACGAGCTTGATAAGACAAATGACAGGTTTGTTTGTGGACGTGTTTCTTTGTGGCTGGCACTGGATGGCTTAAGGCATGTACCAGGAAAAAAACAAAAACATTCCCAGGATATCGTTTCATCATCTGGCTTAATTTAAAGTAACATTGGCCGTCCTGGATAATCTGTTATACGAAGCTCGTAATCAACTGGCTCAGTTAACCCTGGGTGTACATATCCGGCCACGAGCAAGTTAACGTGAAAGAGGCGGAGTTGTTAATTATAAGGAACACAGTCAGAACCATGAATGAAGTATTCAATATGATATGACAAGAAACGCTGATACCTGCAGGTAAATTAGCTTGAAGCGATTTACCCCAGTAAGAAGTGAGCCACCGTAGTAACCCTGAAAACCCAGGGTTAAATCTGAAGTTACCTCGCTAACCACAAATCCTACTTCGTAGTACAGGCCTCTGACAAGCCACTTAATCAACTAACTGTTATTCAATGAATTTTTTAGGAAGAAGAAGAAGGATAAAGAGAGTAAGCATCGCTTGGAGCAGGTTGTGACGAGTCAAAACGAGGAGGAGGTGAAAACCAAGAAAGCCTATGTTGACAAAAGGACACCGGCACAAATGGCCTTTGACAAGATGCAAGAGAAGAGAGTAAGTTATTGTCATTTACCAGACCCTTTTTCTATTCAAGGTACAAAGTTCATCATTTGAAAGCTTTAGTGTTGCAGCATAATGTGTTGTAGATCATAAACATGGTGAAGCACCAAAACATGAACACGGTGAACATTCTCTTCATTTAATGATCAACATGTGTACTGCTAAAAAACATGGGATGATGTTCAAAACTAAGACATACACCCTTCATATTTTCAGTATATTTCCAGCTATAGGAGGCCATTGGTATTAGAACAATTTGATTGAGTTATGGAAGTTTTAACATTTGATTTATTGCGAACAGGTGATGGTGCCTGTTGTCACTAGCAGTCACAAATGACAAGTTCAGTACCCACGTTTTCTTGTAGTCATTTAGAAGTATACTGGTAGTAATGTGTTTGTGAAGGTGTTTATAGTGTGACTAAACTGACAGTGATAGTGTACATTTTTCAAGGCATTCATTTTGTCTCTGTCTCTCTTTTCTTACAGCAAATGGAAAGGATATTGAACAAAGCTTCAAAGACACACAAACACAGAGTTGAGGTAAGTTGTGTATCAGACCTTGCAGAGCACCTTTCAATTTGGTTTAATTCAAACTTGTAAAGCAGCACAATCATTCAAGTAAATTAAGTTGGGTGATCGACATACTGTAGCTCTAAATGGTTTTTCTTTTTTTTTTTCTAAATCATTTTAAATGTGAAACATTTGTTTGTATCTTTTAGATGTTCCAAGTTGCACCAGAAATGCACTCATATTCATGAACAGAGAAATGTGGGCAAAAATTAATGTATCTTCCATTGTTTCATTTGTTTGCAGGATTTCAATCGCCACCTTGACACCCTGACGGAGCATTATGATATTCCCAAGGTCAGCTGGACCAAGTAGAAGAGGAGCAAATGTTCACCTTGTTATTTTGTTTACCGCTTGTACAAAAATCTTGTTTTTTGAAATGTTTTCTATATATTTGAACAATTAGAATTTGTTCAACTGGCAACCATTTATTCTTTGGTTGTAACCTCTGGTGTATACAATAAAGGATTTGAGTAAACATAATTTATCTTTGTTTTCCTTTTCTTACATACTGTATATCCTTGATGATTTAATTAGACAAGTGTGTGCGCGTGTGTGTGTACACAATATAAATGTCAGAAAACCAGAATAAATTTGCTTTTTAATTAACATATAATTCATTGAACTGGAACGCTGCACAAATGGCACACATGCTGTAAACCAGAACACACTAGGTACAGTAGCCCATGTTAAATTATTTGGGATGGCACAGGGTGAATGTGTGAACAACCCTGAAGGTACCAACTAATATCTGAATAGAGTCAAAGTATTTCACAGGACTGACCAGCAAAACCAACAAGATGGTTTACAAATGAACAGTTAACTACAGAAAAAGTTGTATTGATGGTGAAACTTCTTACTGATGAGGTTAAGCAACAGGTGTATCCATTAACAACAATACACTGTTTGATAAAACAGACATTTAAGACATAAAGGTGTATGTGTGACAAACCTGGGTGAAGTAACATCCACAAATGAGATATACTGTTGTGTTGATTTTCAACATTTTGACAATCTTTGCATCATGTGTTACAAATGTTTAGTAAGCTGAAGAAAACCGTAAAAATTTAAATATTTGGCCCAGGTCTAATATGACATGAGAAAACTTTTTCCCTCACCATATTTAACTGGGGTAAGTTGAATAACACCAGTAAGATGCTGCATCAAACAACAGCAAAGGATTCTCAAACTTTTTACTAAGAGGTAAGAGATGTTCAGGATTCAGAGCAAGTTTTGTTCCAACAGTTCTTATTTGATTTAACAGAAATACTCTTTTCTCTCATTAGAAACTGTATTTTCTTTGCTTTGTAGTGTTTGTTGTGATGTCAGAGTTTACTTTGGCCCCAGCATGTCACTTGGTTTCACCCACTGGTCAAACTGCTCCTCAGTCAGGTAGCCCAGCTCCACAGCCACAGCCTTCAGTGTAGAGCCTTTCTTATGAGCGGTCTTGGCGATGGTTGCTGCTTTGTCATAACCGATGTGTGGGTTGAGTGCAGTGACCAACATGAGAGACTCATTCATGAGCTTGTTGATTCTCTCTGTGTTGGCCTCGATGCCCACCACACAGTTGTTGGTGAAGGAGACGGACGCATCGCCCAGTAGCCGTGCAGAGTTCAGGACGTTCTTGATCATCATAGGTTTGAAGACGTTGAGTTCAAAGTGCCCGTTGCTGCCTCCGATGGTGACCGCAACGTTGTTTCCCATCACCTGGGCTGCAACCATGGTCATGGCCTCACACTGGGTTGGGTTCACCTTGCCTGGCATGATGCTGCTTCCCGGCTCATTCTCTGGTAAGATGAGCTCCCCCAGGCCAGAACGGGGGCCTGATCCCAAGAAGCGAATGTCGTTGGCAATCTTCATCATGCTGACAGCCACTGTGTTCAGAGCTCCACTCAGCTCCACCAGGGCATCGTGGGCTGCCAGAGCTTCGAACTTGTTGGGAGCTGTCACAAATGGCAAGCCCGTGAGAGAGGAAACAGTGGAAGCTACTTTCTCAGCAAAGCCAATGCGGGTGTTGAGTCCTGTTCCTACTGCGGTGCCTCCTGCTGCCAGCTCATACACCCTGGGCATGGCGGACTTCACTCTCTCTATGCTGTACTTCACCTGCTGGACGTAACCGCCAAACTCCTGTCCAAGTGAGAGTGGCACAGCATCCTGAGTGTGTGTGCGCCCAATCTTAATGATGTCTTTGAACTCTTCAGCTTTAGCAGCCAGAGCATCATGCAGAGTCTGCAGGCCGGGCAGCAGGACATGGTGGACTTCTGTGGCTGCAGCAATGTGCATGGCAGTGGGGAAGGTGTCATTGGAGCTCTGACTCTTGTTGACATGGTCATTAGGGTGGACGGGATCTTTGGAGCCTAGTTTCCCTCCCATGATCTCAATAGCTCTGTTGCTGATCACCTCATTCACGTTCATGTTGGACTGAGTTCCAGATCCAGTCTGCCACACCACCAGAGGGAAATGATCATCCAGTTTACCAGCTGAAACCTCATCTGCAGCCTGAATGATTGCATCTGCTATCTTTGGGTTGAGGCCGTACTCCTTGTTCACCTCAGCGGCCGCTCTCTTCAGGACACCAAAGGCCTTGATCACTTGGATTGGCATTCTCTCACTCGGTCCCCCAATCTTGAAGTTCATGGTAGATCTGACAGTCTGGGCACCGTAGTACTTGTCAGCTGGGACCTTGAGCTCACCGAACGTGTCCCGCTCAATCCTGAACTCTGAACCGGCCATTCTGGACGTACAGATGAGGAGTTTAGAGTTGACTCTGTGTCTTTGCAGAGTCAGGAGGTTGCAGTTAAACTGCTGGACGCGACTCAGAGACCGAAACATGGCTTCGCATTAGAGGTGAATCCGGTGGGAGGTCAATGAATCCTTCCACATTGTAATATGTCATTGGATGAATAGGAAACTGATCGCAAGTCAGCCAATAGCGAAGCACAAAAGGCGGGATTTCCGCTCCGGTTGTCGTATCGAATGGAAATGACCAGGCTGCTACATCCGGATCAGTGAAGCGTCTCACAACATTGCACGACATTATATCCGCTATGGCAAACAGGCTCAATTTGCTCTATAGAATAAAAGTCGGTAACGCTACATAATTTAGTCATTTTAAAATGCATACATTTGATTTATCCAACAAACAAAATGACAATTCTGACACGTGGACTTTCCACCGTATCACTGATCAATCAATGTGTACATGTGGGACTTGGACTGATGTTCAACATCCTGTGTGGGACTAAGATTAATTGACAGAAAATATTTGATATCAATGCCAAGTTTTAGATTCATAAATGTAAATGTTCACAAAGAAACCTAACATACACCTTTTTGAGCATAAGAAAGCCATTAAGACTTTAAGTATCCACAAAATGTAGTTTCTTTTTTAATTTCTATATGTATGTGTTTGTGTGTGTATTTGTGTGTATGTATTCTTGTTAATTCTTCATATTTTTAGAGAATTTTGTTCAAAACAAATAAACTTTGAATATATATGGAAGTTGGAAGTTGACACCTTGACAATGATGAGACTGGCAGCTAACTCTAACCCCAACCCACCTACGAAAAGTTTACCCATTTCATTGTCTATTCAGCAAATAAGACATGATTTATATTTAAGATAATTGAAATTGATTATTATTTGTATGGCCATTCGTTTTAGTTGTATATTTCATGCCAGATGCACCTACGATTGACCGATCTTCCATTTCATTACAATATTTTGGTTCCGAGTATATAGACCTTTATTTTGAAGCATGAGAACAAGCCTTCACCGGAAGTATGTAGTGCGTTGTTGCTATCTCCCCTACGCTATCTCTTCTCGCGGTAACGTTAGTACACTGTTAGCTTGCTAGCTAACCCCATCGTTTCCAGGTTTCGTGTCGACCTGAAAACAGCAAACGAAGAGAGACACAGAAACGCTACGCAGCTGAATATTCTTTAAATCCAAGCTGCACTAAGGAGCAGGACAATGCCACACAACTTCCAACCCGGAGACCTGGTCTTCGCTAAAATGAAGGGATACCCCCACTGGCCAGCCAGGGTAAGCAAGTAACGTTAACAGCAGCCGGAGGGGCGGAGGGGGTGGGCTGCTCTGCATGGGACGCAGTAGAAGGTTCTCTGTGTATCTTCGATTATGTCTGACATGGATACCTATCACACAGATACATAACTTAATCTTTCCTGGGCTGAGGGGCTGCGTTAGAGGCCCGCAGCCAGTGCACCAGCAGCATAATTTGCATGAGATGCTGTCGGCCTCATCTATTTTTGAGACGTACAGCAGCAAAGCTAACGTTATTATTTTGGAAATGACGTTCTAGATAACCGCCTATTTTTTCCAGACAAGAAGGCATCTTCTCCATGTTAAAACTTCTTTATTGTCCATTGTATATCCAAACAATCCAAATAAGTTCAAATTAATTGATACTGTTTTGTTTTGTAGAGGTAACCAACATTAGTACATAGTACCACCATAGTCGAGTCCCAGGTCCACAGAAAATGTGTGTCAAATGTTGTTTGACACTTGTATTTTTTTGTTGTTTACAGATTGAAGATGTGGCTGATGGGGCAGTGAAACCACCTCCTAATAAAATCCCAATATTTTTCTTTGGAACACATGAAACGTGAGTACAACGCTATCGTCAGTCTCTTAAAGTTAAAGGTTAATTGCACTAGCAGAACTGTTAAAAGTTATGTGACTACAATTGATTTTCTTATCAGTCTGAAAGGAGGGGAATCAAATCACATTACTGGCTGAAATCCATTAACTGTAGAACATTTCCCTTTTTTGTGATGCATGGTTGAATTGGCAGTGCCAAATTTAAATTTAAGCCCTGACTCATCTATTTTTTAACCTGCTATCCAATGTGAGAACAATGGTGACGAAAACAAAAACTTCCTTTTGTGTTTTATCACTACTTTTGTGTCAGACCACTTCTTGTTAGTTTCCTTTTGTAAACTTTATTCTTTTCTGAAGGTTCACTGTTAACCATTGAGTTGTGTGAGATTGAGTGTCCAGTATGTTACCCAGAGATGTGAGATGTGAGATGTGTTGACATGTTTGATCCAGCATCAAACACCTTCTGTTTGACAAGATGGCACCTGCAGTATATTAATCCATCACTAGATGGCACAGTCAACTGTTCTAATGTCTCAAGTCTGTGTAAAACTTGGTTAACCACAGTGTAAAGTAAACAGTCTTTTATTTTAAGACAACATTGGTTTGGTTTCAGTTAAATAGGTAAATTGTTCACATTTTCTTTATCTCTCTGTTTCACAGAGCATTCCTTGCACCAAAGGACCTTTTTGCCTATGAAAAGTACAGAGAACGCTACGGAAAGCCCAACAAAAGGAAGGGATTCAATGAAGGGTTATGGGAGATCCAGAACAATCCACATGCCTCCTACAGTGCCCCGCCTGTAGTAAGTCACCCTGATAATCTGAAGCATTCATAATTCTTCATTACCCCATACGTAAAAAGATACTACTGATGTTGACTTAACTTAGGATGTCATACTGTGTCACCCACTTATTTTAGTTTTGGCTCAGACTCATTTGTTGTTTGTGATCCTAATTTCATAAAATTTTAGAAATCATGATATCTATTATTTTAGAATTCTGTGGCGACATCTCTGCTCAACAGTAACTTATGAGTTTCTTCCAATTAAAGTTTCATGTATGGTGCATAACTGTTTAACATGTTGTATAATCGCAACATCAGCCCGTTCTAATGCAAATTGTCAAGGAAGGGCGAAATGTCATAAAATATTCTTTAAAACACTGAAAGTGCAACAACAAAGAGACTGGATTTTTTGACAGGCATTGTATACTGCATTTCATGTCAATGAAAAATTTACGTTAATCTTCTTATTGTGGTTCATCTGCAGCCAGCCAGTTCATCTGACAGTGAAGGCAACAATGCTGGAGGAGGAAGTGACGAGGATGAGGATGAAGAGGTTGCAGTTCCTCAGAAAGCCGACTCAGGAAGTGAGGTTGACTCAGATTCTGGGAGTGAAGACCGTGGAAGGGGAGGCGGAGTGAAGCGAAAGCCCCCAGCTCCCAAGGTAGTTCAGACATTCAGTTTCATTTATGATTAACGTCTGTGATCACAATATAACAGTGTTATTGATGTGAATAGAAAAAGAGGTTCTTGGTCATGGTTATCATAACAATTAGCAGTGCCTGGCTACTTATTGAGAATTTGTCTGCTTAAGTAAGAAAGGAAAAGGGATGCAAACAAAAAAAGACGACTAATTAGCTTCCTTTTTCAAATCAGGGGATGTCACAGCAATGATAAAAAGCATAAGAACCATGATTAATGGAACTCATCTACATGGCTTGAGTGCAAATTTTACAGATCAGGTTGTTTGGCTTTAACAATTGACTAGAATGACAAATAACTTTAATAATATAGTTGATTCAGTTTATTTCTGTTGCTTGTTCTTTTTCTGTTTTAGCGGCCTCCTCCTCCAAAAAAGGCTCGAGGCTCGTCTAGTGACCGAGATGAAGAGGAGAGTGGATCCCCCTCTGAATCAGAACCCACACCTTCAGAATCTGACTCTGGAAAGAACAGTGACCAGGTAATTACACACACACACACACACACACACACACACAAAACATGGTATGATTTTGCATGCTCTGAAATGAAACAAACTAAAACTAAAAATATTGTACATTTGTTTTTTCCAATAGGACTTTACTCCAGAGAAGAAAACTGGTGGAAGAGGTGGAAAGAAAACAGGAGGCAGAGGGAAGAAAAAGGTGAACCGTTTGTCCCCTTATACAGTAAAAGAATTTTGAATATCTTATGTGATGGCAGTTTTTGAGTTCTTTGCCCTATCTCTTCCTCTATCCCCTTTTCTCTGTGATGTTGCAGAAGGCTTCGTCTGACTCGGATTCAGACTCAGGATCAGGGTCAGAGAAGAAAGTAGTGGACAGTGACTCAGAGGATGAGAAACCTCGACCAGCTCTGTCTGGCTCAGAATCCCAGTCTGGCTCCAAGTCTGAATCAGACTCGGAGCCGCCTCCTCGGAAGGGCCCACAAGCACGCAAGAAAGGTGCAGTCTGATTTATTTATTTATCAATTAGAGCTTCATGCAAAGTTGTAGACATGTATGTTATTTGATATTGAAGGGGAGGTTTCATGCCCTTGTTTTTGCTCATGTAAATGTGCTTGTTTTTCTCCTCCACAGAGAAGCCTGCACCAAAGCCTCGTGCACGGAAACCCAAACCCACCCCGGCAAAACGAGCACCATCATCATCCTCCGACAGCGACAGGTCAGGCTGCCCTCAGGCTTCTTTTTATCCGCTCATGCACCACATATTAACACACTATTATGAATTCTAATATGCAGTTTTGCTTGGCGTAAAAGGTACCATAAAAGTTGCCCTGTGTTGTCTCAGTGATAGTGAACCTGACCGCATCAGTGAGTGGAAGAAACGAGATGAGGAACGCAGGCGAGAGCTAGAGGAGCGCCGGAAAAAGGAGGAGGCAGAGGAGCTTCGGCGGTTACGTGAGAGAGAGAAAGAGGAAGAGGAGAAAAAGAAAAAAGACAAAGATAAGGGTAAAAAAGGGAGCGACAGTGATAGCAGCAGTAGCTCAGACGAGGGTGTAGATGATCACCCATTGAAGAAGTCAAAGAAACCCCCTCCACCTCCGATCCCTGCACCCTCTGACTCTGACTCTCCACCACCAGCTGAGGTACAGTGGCTTACTGAAAATAAAAACAAACACATGTTAATTATCTAAATTATGTGTTATATTTAGCTTTTTTTTGCAAAGTAACAAGATAGCAGGTGATTCTTGGTGCTATTAACATATGTAGCTTCTTGTGCCATTCTCATGTAAAGGTGAAGAAACCCAAAAAGCCAGACAACCAGAAAAAGGCAAGAATAAAGAAAGAAAAGGAGAGAAAAGAAAGAAAGGAGAAAGAGCTAAAAGAGAAGAAAGCCAGACGGTTAGAGGAAAAGTCCAGATCAAGGTGAGTGCACAATGAGGAACAGGCTACAGTTTACAAATGGCATTAGAATAACGTCATTAAAACGTAATATACCCAGATCACAGAGTTCCCTCCCTCTCTCTCTTAGGTCTAAACCTGAAAAACCCAAACGCAAACCAGAGAGGCCACCAGAGAAGAAAGTGGAAAAGAAAAAGGGTCGGTGTCTCATACATTTACACTCAGTTTCACATGCACTGCTCTTGTTTACTGCAGCTGACTGGCAGTTATTGCCTGGAAAACCTATTTGCACAGATTGAAGCTGTGCTGCTGACTTCCATTAATGGTTAGTTGGTTGTTATTTCAGTGAGAGGGAAAGTAATAATTCAGTACAGTATATTAACTGTAATTTTGTGTATTCATATGCAGAGCCTTCACCAGAAGAACGGTTACAGAAACTCCACACAGATATCAAGTTTGCACTCAAAGTGGACAACCCAGTAAGTGACACCTGTGGTTTTGATTTCAGGCAGTTTTTTCTTCTTTCTGTGGTTTTATGTCAGCTTGAAAACTTAATTTTGATGTATTTCCGTGTTTTCTAGGACATAGAGCGGTGTCTACAAGCCCTGGCAGAGCTTGAGGCTGTGCCTGTCACCAGCCAGATCCTCCATAAGAATGCTGAAGTTATTGCCACATTAAAGAAGGTGCATTTGGCTGACTTTGTATGCTTGCAAACTCATCTAGCATTAAGACAGGGTAATATACATGTTTTAAATAATGGAAACTAGGATACCTGATGTTTCTATTCTGGAAATTACACTCGGAAAAAGTGGTGTCCCTGGTTGTTAGCAGTTTCTTCCCAGAGTGTTAATGGTTATTGAACACTAATCAACTGCTTTTGTGGCATCTCTGTATGATGCTATAGCTTGTTTTGTCAATTATATTTTATTTAAATAACTCAATATAAAACACATTTACTTATTTTTAGTTATTGATTAACTGTGATGCAAATTCATTGAAATGTGACAGTTGATTTACAAGAGGTTAACATCTGCCTACCTCGTCTTATTCAGAGTTCTGCTTATTTTCATACAGTGCTCATTAAAAAACAGATGTTGCAAAATAGGTGGTCTTATGATCAGGGCCAAGCTATATTCAGGCCAATGCAGCATGTTTCTTATTTGAATTGTCCTCTCCATTTTAATCCCTTTGTGTTTTTTGTGGTTGCAACAATTTAGATTCGGCGATATAAAGCCAGCACTGCAGTCATGGAAAAAGCTAGTGACGTTTATAACAAGTTAAAACTTCGCTTTGTGGGAAAGACAGAGGTGGCAGCTAAACCTCAAACAGAGAACAAGGAACCAGATGATAATGAAAAAGAAACACAAGACACAGGTAAAAAAAAAAAAAAAAAAAGCCACATTTTGGATCTTGTTGTGATCTTGGTTCTACATTACGTGGATTTTTTTCATCAGACTTGGTTTGCTTTGCCCTGCATGCTTATATCATCTAAATTCTGCTTTTCTAGATTCCACTCCAGTGAACGGGGAATCAGAGCAAAAAAAAGATGACATGGAGACAGAGGAAAAACCAAAATCACCTGCCCACGAGGAAAATAATGACGATACCCCTTCAAGTCCAAACAGGTGAACATCCCATTTGAAGCAATATACAGTATTTTTGCTCTACTTTCAGTTGTCGTGGCATATGCAGCTGAAAGGATATGATGGCAGGTATCTTATGTACAATAAGAAAAGAGAAGAATCTCCTTGGAAAATCTCATACTTAGAACCTTTGTAAACTTCACTTAGCACATATGTAAGAATGGCACCCATTTGTTAACCGTGACCACGCTTACGTGAGCATCATCCCCATTTAATATACTCAGAATTGTGATTTAAGCGCAGAAGTAGTTGTGACTGAATGTGCACTTTCTCTTTAGACCGAGCCCAGACAGCCCTGCTGAACAACAGACACACACCTATGAAGAAGCAGACAACTCCATCTCTGCAGAGGCGGAACCACCTGCTGTTGAAAGCTGAAAGACCCTTAACCAACAATGCAGTGGACCAAGTACTAAAAGATGGAGGCCTCTTTATTTGACATCATACAGTGCTCCTCGCCCAACCACATTGCAACACACACCCAGCATTTCCTACAGTATCTGTTACATCATTGTTGATGTTTTGGACATTTTGTACTATAATGATATCAAGCCAGAAGGCCCTGTTGCTCACACCCTTTGGTCCTTTATTGATCCCAGCAAAAAGGAAAGCTTATTAGTGTGATAGTTTGTGACGCTGCGCGAACCCCTTCTGTTTCTGAAATGTACTTTTCCTTTTATACGACACTCGGCCCGTCCTGGATCCTCAACCCAACCCTCTACCCCTGGCTACATGTTCTTTCTACCACATGAACTCTTACTTTGGTCTTTCCACACCATATGTATAATGAATGATTACATTTTTAGCACTTCTAACCGGTGTTTAGGCTGGGGTAGTATGAGATCGAACTTTAATGATTCTTGTGGGGAAAATGGGTGGAAATGGAGCCATGCTGTTAATTTTTTCGCTTTGAAGATTTTATGCAGCCCTTACATCTGTTGGCTTCATTTTTTTTTTATAAACTACAAAACATCACAAAGGCCTCTTGTCTGTGTGTATGGCATTGTGAGAGTGGTGAAGTACTATTTGTGAGTCTTTTATGTTTAGTATTTTTTTAATTATCTGGTTTTGATCCAGTTAATACAGTCTGACATGTAAAGCGATGAGTTGAGTCACTTAAAACTGTTTTCCAACTGAGGTCCACCTACTTTTTTATAGCCTCGTTTTCAGATATTTGCATCTACAGGTTTGTCTAAAATAATAATTGCTGTGGAGTTACACACCTTGCACTCTCATCTCCCTGTAGTGTCTGCATTCAGTATTGCATAATAAATGGAATAAATGTACAGGTCGAAAACTGCACTCACAAGCAATTGAGATCTCATGTAGCTGCAGCTTATTTTGACATTTTCCCGTCATATGCATACAACAGGTGTTTTTAGTGCTCTGTAAATTGGTAAAGCATTTCTATCACTTAGTTGAGACTTGAATAAAAATCTCAGCATGATTTTGTTTTTATCTCATTTCTCTGTGAAAAACGTGCTTTTAATTAATTTGCTGCCAACCGCATCACCATATAACCTAGTTGATTATTTGTTGCTTTCTGTTACGCAATTGATAGTCAGCCTTCTTGTATGCAATATAGCCTACTGCAATACTTTAGGCTTTTGAATGACTGGTTGAAATTTCATCGGACTCATTAAAGTAGTTGCCTGCTAGACTGCCAGAAAGATTTTATATTGTGTTACTATTTTGAAACTAACCGTATGGTACAACAGTTTATCGTTCTGAGCGGGGGGGCTAGACCTTTAATTCCACTGATTCCCATATGAGAATCTCGCATGATACTGAAGTCAGCTGACTTTGGACGCCATTTTGTCAGCCATTTCCTATACTGATCCATTGCCAGCGTCTCTGCACGGCACGGGACGCCCCGTCTGGCCTCAGCTTCATCTGCCCGGGCTTGGTAAACAGCAGCGGACACTGCACACACGGTACCCGGGTGGATGAGAGACAGTCTAGCGGGTCGGTTGGCACCCACTAGACCTCTGCAAGGAGCTTGGCCCCGCAGGACACTTAGAAGCGGTACAAGTCAGAGACAGACATGGCTTTGAAGATTGTCAAAGGGAGCATCGATCGGATGTTCGATAAAAATCTTCAGGATTTAGTACGTGGCATTAGGAATCACAAGGAAGATGAGGTAAAATAACCAAACAACAATTGGTGTCACCTGAAACATTTTTAACATCACATTCATAAATGTTTTTAAGTCACAGTACACATTGCATTTACCGTTATCGTTGACCAGCTAGCTAACGTTAATAGCTGACGCTAGGTATATGAACGTTAGGTATTCTGGCTGGTCAGCTAACGTTAGCGTCCGCTCAGTCATTTCACCCGCTAGCTACAGCTACTCAAAACAGTCGTTTTCAGCAGCTAGTGCAGCCGACTGAAAGCTAATTTAATGTTTGCTATATAACATGTCATGGCATGCATACGGTTACTAACTTTATTGTAACGTTGTATGTCATGTTTTAAGCAGCTAAGCTGGGGTTGTTACTATCCGCTAGCTAACCCAGCTAACTGAGAGCCAGTTAGAGGAAGCAGCTAGCTAGTTTATCACAATTTACCAGATTACCCTCCTGCAGCACACCTGAGGGTACTGCTGCTTAGCTCCCAGTGACTGCTTCATGTGCAGGATATGGTTTTCGCTTTGCCATTGACATTTGTCACTTAATTGAGTTGAGGACAACAGAGTCACTTGAGCGCTGAATGGATGAGGTGATGTTCTGATGACAGTGGGTGAAAGAGGCCTTTAACTTGTACATCTCCCATTTTCAAAATACAGATATGACCAGTATGGATTTTTATATGAAAATGCATCTTGTATAAATTCGGAAAACATATGAAATGAATCAGTGAGGGTCTTGTTTAGAACACCCCATCAGTGATTGAAGGTGATGTCATCCCAGTCACAGCTCTGCCTGTGGGTGAGGACAGGCTCCTGGCTACATCACAGCACCAGACATGAGTGGGAGTAGGGTGAGATGGGCCATTAGAGGGCACTATTTGGGGCAGCCACGTTTCCATCTCTCACATCAGCCCTCTCCCCATAAAAGATCTGAGGCTGCTGGCTGTGTCTAAACCTGTTCATGCTGTAAAAAGGCTATGTCAGGTAGTAACATATGGTGGGAATGAAGCAGAATCCCTGGGGTATTGTTGCACAGAGCTGCAGAGCTGGGCACACCTGTCTCAAGCTGTAGGTCAGGTGTGAAATGTAGAGGTAGCTTGTCTCACCTGAGGGTAGCTTTTGGATGGGACTCTGTCTTGTGACAGATTTGCCCTGCTTACCATCTAATCAGGGAAGCAATTTATATGCAGGAGCTAAATCAGCAGTCCAAATCAGTTATATACAGATTTTCCTATGGTATAATGTCATCTGTGTTGTGTCTTCATGATTTTGATTATTTTAAAAAATCACTTAGATTAGCTATTCTGTGCAAGGCCATCAGTGCTTGATCTCTTGATTCAGCATATGGTCTAAGCAGTTCGCAAGTGGTAACTCAACCAGGGCAGCCTAGATAAGGCGGTGGTTGCCCAGTCAACAGTGGACAGTTTGTTGAAATATTCATATGATGTGCGTGTGTGTCTACACCTGAGTGTGTGTTGACTTTATCCTGGCCAGCCCACAGTTTCTCATACAGTCTATTTGTTTTCCACTTATGTGCTGAGTCTTTGCACGGTCCATTCAGTCACTCTCTCTTCCACACCTTTAGAACAACAGGCATATTGAAGAAAAGTGTGGTTATGTCCTAAGTGTAATTCAAGGAGGTATCAAGTAGGAATTTAGGCCTCCTTTGTCTGTTGAAAGAAAAGGTGTAGCACTAGTTAGCATCAGCTAGCACTGAGTCTGCTCATTCTTACTTAGAAAGAGCGGTCCCTCCAGTACATCTCCAGCTCAGCTTGCATTACTGGCAGAAAGGTTTCTGCTTCGGCCCTGTGACAACTATTGCAGTTATTTCAATGGGTTCTGAATTGGTCATTGAAGAAGTGTGAGATGGAGAAGTAGTACTGTGTGCGTCCGGTGATAGTGTGTTGAAATCCTCCCTGCCTGCCCTCCAGCCCTGTTAGCAACAGTTCCTCCAGGAGCAGCAGGACTCGCCCCCCCCTCTTGTCACTGTGCTGTCTCATGACTGCACACACATGACCAGCACACTCTCACAGTCTACACAGCTATATGTGTGTGTATTTGTTTTGCATGGGTGCTCTCAACAATGGTTGACTGATTGCCCTATCTGAGCTTGTCTTCCACTGTTCAAATGGAATTTAACTTCTTTCACTATTTCTGGAAATCCTGTGTATTAAGCACAGGCTTATATAGCAGCTGTTTTGTCTCTCATTCATTCAGGTGTGAGGCTCCTGGAAACATTCATTTGTTAAAATGCTTCATTGGATGGAAGAGCTGTTAAGTCACCCATTACCTTTTAGACCCACATAAAACAGCCTGTGTTTAGCAACAGTGTAATTAAAGTGATACAGATTAATCCTTTGGTCATGATCGTGTTTAATATTTTTTGGTCTGTAAGCATGGACAGTTTGTTCTTGTGTGACATACACAAGTGGTACTGTTTTATGTTGTATGCCAGTAATAGCATTGAGGAGAGGAAGTGTTTGTGGTATACAAGCCACGGCCACATTCAAAATTATGTATTTTAGCAATGAAACTGTGCTAGCTCAGCTGTGGAGCATACTCTGACACAAGTCATTTATTTGGTGACAGGTTAGGTTTGGCATAACTTTGAATCCCATAACCTTGTGACTTGAGTTTGACGTATGACTTAAAGACCTGGTGCTTTCCCTAACCTCTGAGTGGAAGAATTTTGGCTAATGCTAGAAGCATATTAAGAAATGACATCTACACTATGACTTTAGCTTCAGCTTCACCCTTGCTTGCTAGAGTCTTGGAAAGCAAAACTGGGCAGACCTGGATTTTCCAGATTGTCTCGGTGCATGGTAACCAGCCTCCAACTCTGGATATTACTCCACCTAATCTAATTTGATGTCTGTTGTTTGTCCTTTTCCTTTGTCTGCCCTCAGGCCAAGTACATCTCCACATGCATCGATGAGATCAAACAGGAGCTCAAGCAGGACAACATCGCTGTCAAAGCCAATGCTGTGTGCAAGCTCACCTACGTAAGATACCATTCACTGACTCCTTCTGTCTAACACTTCTGCTTGGTACACAGGCACTGATAAACTCAGTAACAAGTAGTTACTGTGTGTGGCTCTCAGTGCAACCTCATCTGTGTTCTTTGAGGAACTACCTACGAAAATGATGCCAGAGTCTCTTATTCCTATAGCACTAGCAGGATAATCAGTTTGATATTCAGCACCCAAGATTAATGACAAAAGAAACTAAACAACAAAACAGATCCGATTTGGTTCATTTGCAGTATATGATTATGTGGTTTGGAATTTGAATCTAAAGCAGTTAAGAAAAATAATCTTATACATATGTTCTCTCTTAAATACAATTAATTCAACACACATAAGTCGGGTAGAAAAATTTTTTTGAACAGGCATTGAATTTCGTGCCTTCCAATATGTTCAAACAGTTTTATGCTCTGCAGGTGTGGTATAGTGTGTTGACACACACAATGGAACATTTTGTCAAACTGTGATGACTGTAGAAGGGAACCACACGCAGACTTCAGTCTTTGTATATTATCTTTTATATTCAAACAGCGTCATGCTGAATCAAAGCCCATTGTTTTGGCTCAGGCCTTGTTTAGGGGCAAAAGAAGGGACTGGTTAGAAACCACCTCATACATTTGTAGAAGAGAGCTGTACAGAGCTGCATGTGAATGTTTTGTTTTTGTAGGTGAAGAGTAGTCACTACAGAGCCAGAAGGCAGCACTTATTGTGAATAGTGTGCAATTGGTGCTTAAATGAAAGTACTCTTTCTATTTATAGCCAAGGCCTGCATTTAGGTGTAGATGGCTTGTTGCGATTGGCATCAGTGATGTCTTTGAGAGCTTTCAGCTCAACTCATTTAGGGGACAGTGTAGAGCCCCTCTCCTCCTTCTGTTCACCCACATCTCTCACTCTCTCCTCTCTTTCCTGTGTTACAGCTTCAGATGCTGGGCTACGATGTCAGCTGGGCTGCTTTCAACATCGTTGAAGTCATGAGCTCCTCTAAGTTTACATACAAGGTACGACTGCAATATAATGATTAGTCTTGGATTTGATCAGATTGATTAGGTGAAACTCTATGGAACTGCTGCAGGTTGGTAAATACTTGTGATAGTATCATTGTACTGAAATAAACAGTATCCAGTTACAGAGATAAAATGCAGCACAACATATAATTCTCTCTGGTTGCTTGGTCTTTCCTGCAGAGGATAGGCTACCTGGCGGCTTCACAGTGCTTTCACGAGAGCACTGATGTCATCATGCTGACAACCAATCAAATCCGAAAGGTCAGTTATAGTCTTGGTCTATTTCCTCTATGAATATCTCTTGACTGTTTCTCATCCCTCAGCCAACCTTTTCTGTCTTATGGACTTGCAGGATCTCAGCAGTCCCAACCAGTATGACACTGGTGTTGCCCTCACTGGCCTCTCCTGTTTCGTTACCCCCGACCTGGCACGGGACCTGGCCAATGACATCATGACACTGGTGAGTCATGGGGAGTATGTGAAGAAGTTTACCCACAGGGTTTATCCTGTTTGGGTTTTTTTTTTCTCACTGAAGCCCCCCCACCCCCAACTTCTCCACCATCTTACCTTAAAACTTTGCAGTCAAGACAAGGTGTTACTCCTTTTTTCCTTTTTTGAACTGGTTGAACAAACTGTCTCTACTGTTTTTGTTCTTTTCCCTCCCTAGATGTCCCACACTAAACCTTACATCAGAAAGAAAGCAGTGTTGATCATGTACAAGGTGTTCCTCAAGTACCCAGAGTCCCTGCGTCCTGCTTTTCCAAGACTTAAGGAGAAACTGGAGGATCCAGACCCAGGTATCAGGAAATGCACCATATTCTCCATAATCCCGAAGCTTTTTCTCCACAATTTACTGCTCCGAAGGAAAATAAAGTTTTCTTTTTTTTATTTTTTGAGTGTGCCTTTTGGTTTGGGCAAAATAAATTTTTTCTCCTTCCAGGTAGCTAAATCATATACACTGCTGGCACTGCTGGTGACGGGCGTTCTCTGTCACCTGAACCCTGTGAATTATTCAGCAGCCAAGAATATAAGATTAAGGAAGGCTCATTTGTGATTCTGTCAGGGCTGTCTGGGACTGTACAGAGGTTCACAGAACTATTTTTGGTGCACAGACAAAAGCATCTCACAGGACATTTATCTGGTTTTATTGCGTATAACAAGGGCTGTGCCAGTGGTGTTTCACTCATTTACTCTTTATTAGTGAATCATTTTTTATTGGTCTGAGACTCTGAAACTGCATATATATTATACATTTTTTTCTGTGTTGTACTCCTGTGTTATTGCATACTTATTTTGAGCCATGCTTAATTTACCATAACCCAATAAACACACAGGTCACAGTTTTTAATCATTCTTGTTCCTCTGTGTTTTCTCCTCTTTAGGCGTGCAGTCAGCAGCAGTAAATGTTATCTGTGAGCTTGCCCGGAGAAATCCCAAGAACTACCTGTCTCTGGCCCCGCTCTTCTTCAAACTCATGACCTCTTCTACTAATAACTGGGTTCTCATTAAGATCATCAAGCTGGTTAGTCAACAGGACACAATGTTCAAGGGTTTGCTGAATTGTGCTGGACAGTATAGCACCAATTGTAAAGGGATAAATCCATCAGAAAAGAGGAATTGATTCCAGTTCCTCTACCAGAGCTGGCTTCTGTAGACCTGTTGGAGTGTAGTCGTATGACAGGTTGCATTGCATAGAAATCTCTGTTTATGTCAAAAGAACCACCTTATCCTTCTCTTGCAATTATGAATAAAATGCAGGTAAACTATAGCACTCATTAAATGTAATGAGGGTCATCTGTAACATACAATAGTTCAATTGTAGAAACCCTATGTTTTTCTCTATTTATCTAGTTTAAATGTGTCATGGTACTCTGTTTTTTTTGTTTGTTTTATTTACAGTTTGGTGCCCTCACACCACTCGAGCCACGATTGGGGAAGAAGCTGATCGAACCTCTGACAAACCTAATCCACAGGTGAGATGAAATCCCTAAATTCTAAACATTTCTCAGATTGTAAAAGTCATCCGATGTGATGAATACAACAATAATAATCTTCATTCTCTCTCTGTTTCTTACCTCGTCCTCCTATCTCACAGTACCTCTGCCATGTCACTGCTGTATGAATGTGTCAACACTGTGATTGCAGGTCAGTGCTGTTATTCTGTTAGACGGTGTAGTGGTCTCACTCAGTTTAGTGTGTGTATATTGTATATGTATATAGTGTGGTATATTAGTGAACACTTCTCTTTCAAATGTATTAATTTATTTATTTATTTTGCCTCCATGTTCAGGAATATCTCTTAAATTCACCAATTTACAGAAATGTAGTCTATAGCAACAGTGTCTCTCTCTGTATTTACTCTTTTTCAGTCCTACTTAATGCAAAAACCATGATTTTGTAAACACTGCTTGACTCAGTTAACCTGAATTTACCAATTAACTTGAAAACTGACTTTTAACTACCCTGTGGATTTTTTGGGATACTTTTGTATTACTAAGAAGTTCATATACAAATCCTCATCTTGAAACCTTTTCTTTTTTTCTTCTCACAAAATGTTTAATTCACATTCAGATCTAATTTAATCTTTTCCCTGTATTACAGTGTTGATTTCCTTATCCTCTGGGATGCCTAACCACAGTGCTAGTATCCAGGTAAGCCGGAAGCCTGAGGTCCACTCCTCCATCTGCACTTTAATGTGTTTTATCTGTTGATTTTTAACCCTTTCCACTCCAGTTGAATCACAGTGCATGCTTTCACCAGTTTCTTTCTCTTCACACATCTGTCTGTCCTAACATAGTTTAAGTGCAAAGCAAATGTCAGACAGGCAAGCAAAGTTGTTTTCATTTTCAGAAATGCATAAAAAAGTCATTTTGCACCATCTAATATAGGCTCCATTTCACCCACTTCTGTTTCTCTCATTTTTGTTGTTTGAATTGTGCCCCTATGATGAGACTGAAACTGGAATGGAAGGTTCACAGTGATGTTAATGGCTCTCCACTTCTCCCCCTCTGTTTTTCTCCTGCTCTCTCTCTCTCTGTCTACCCCTCCCTCTCTCCCTCAGCTCTGTGTGCAGAAACTGCGAATCCTGATAGAAGACTCGGACCAGAACTGTGAGCCCTCTGTCAATGCCTGCAGTGTGTCATTTTCTCATTGTCTGCGTGTTTCTGACTATGGAACAGTCCACCCTTTTAGACGACAACAACATAGACCCCCTGACTCTGGATAACTCGAACCGTTTTACCTTCCCACTCTCAATTAGATGGCCTGCTTGGAATACCATTTCACTTCAGTCACATCTACACCAAACCTGTGCATGACAGAGAAAGTGAACAACTTACAGCTTGTTTTTCTCAGTTTGTTGCGATCTAAAAGTGGTAAAAGTTGTCAGTTTGCTATTATCAAACATAGGGTTCTGTAAATACATTCAGTTGCCCACTCCCAGTTGGTTAGCGGGGGCTGCTGCATCCAGTCATTCGAGTTATCTGGATCCCCCATACATAGATAGTTGTGTGTGGAGTAGAGTATAGATGTCTGGTGTTAATAGAACAGACTGTGAAGCGGTGGTTTAAGGTTTTCTTTATCCACTTTAACAATTTGTTATTGATGAATAAAGGGGTGAGAGATTAGATCTTCCCAAGGTTTTGAAGTACTTAACTGATAAAGTCAACAAGGTAAAGTAACAAACTTGAGCCTGTCAGAGCCCTGAGTAAAAAAGGAATAGGCCATGTTGGAAGTCAAAGTACATATATAACACTTTTGAGTTTAATTGAGATGGCTGAAAGAAAGTGAAGTGACATACTTGGTGTATTATGTGTTGCTGCAGGCACCAGATGCATTTAGATTTTTTTGTTGATTATGCAACGTAACACAACACTTTCTTTTAACAGTAACAACCTTGAGAAGGAATTGATTGAAGGCCGTAGCATAGTAAAGAATCTTTGAAATATTTTTCACTGAGCAATTGTGCCTTTGTCACCAACACAAAGTTGCACACAGTCTGGATTTTTTCTGAAACATTTTTCTGAACTGCTCCAGTCACTTTTTCATAGCAGAGGTAGATTCGTTGTGTCCTGCAACTACACAGCGTCCACGTCCCTGGTCATTTCTGCAATGTAGTCACTGCAGTGACCAGCCTCACTTCACCCCAAGGTCATTACCACACACGCACTTATTGATCCAAGAACCTGAGAGGCATTTGTTTCTCCCGGATTAGATGATCGACAGAATGCTGTGATTCAGCAGATTTCTGAATTTTAACCATTTTTTCGGCGAGTAGGAAAAGCTGCCAGAGATACAACAGAGGATAAAGCAAAACAAAACTACTGTGTCCAGTGTGTGTGTTGTCTTATGTGTATATGTTTGTATGTCCTTTCCATTGTTCTGTGTGTTTTGTGTTCCTTACCTTTTGGTATTTAGTTTGTGTTTGTGTGTGTCATTTCCATATGATTTTTTTTTATTTTTTTATGGTAATTAAGTATAACAACAGTAACTGGTTCATACTGTATTTACATGTGAATATTTCTATATACAGCCAGCTAGGCCTTATTGTGAGACTAGATGGAGGGAAATGTAGTATAAAGTGACACTTTTGAATAAGTAGTCCAATCCAAAAGAGTTCTCTGTCCCCTGGAAACCATGGACAGTTTATTACTGCAGTCACAATCAAGTAAGAATAGCTATGTTTATAAATTATAGGATCTTGAATGAGAAAATATCTATAAACAAAGTTTGCTCTTTATGCAGAGAATAAATTCAGGTGATTGAGGTTAGAATCAAACTGACCTTTTCTTGGTAGGGCGCAGAGAACTAATGATGCATATATGTCTCTTTTTAAATACGCTAAGACCGTGTGTGTGTGTGTGTGTGTGTTTGTGTGTGTTTTTTGTAGTGAAGTACCTTGGCCTATTGGCCATGTCAAAGATCCTGAAGACCCACCCCAAGTCGGTGCAGTCTCATAAGGACCTCATCCTCCAGTGTCTGGACGACAAGGATGAGTCCATCCGCCTTAGAGCTCTCGACCTGCTCTATGGCATGGTATGGAACCAAAGTTTGGACTTTTACATTGCTACAGTTATTCTTTAGCTAATGTTCAGTTGAATTGTTCAAGTATTGGTTTATATTTTTAGAGCCAAATTATCTATGATTCATTGTTAGTTTTTAGCCAATTATCTGTGTTCCAAGCAAGGCAGGAAGCAGCTTCTTTTGCTGCTTCTTGTTGTATTTCACAAGCAGACTTGATTTGTACCATACAGAAAAATGGGTTTACCAGGCAGTGACTCAGTAGCCAGCCAAAACAATGTGTAAAAAAGACAAACCAATCATCCTGTCAGACAATTCTCCCAATGGATAAATTAAAGTGATTATCAATTACAGAAACTAAACAGTGCTTTAAGATATTAAAATTGCAGTTATTTTTAGATATGTCTGTCTTAGCCTGAATTTATCATTAATGGTCTAGATTTTCATTAATACATTCAACTTTGATCATTGTTGAACTGGTGTTTCCTCTCTCCAGGTATCCAAAAAGAACTTGATGGAAATTGTAAAGAAGCTGATGCTGCATGTGGACAAAGCAGAAGGAACCACCTACAGAGATGAACTTCTCACCAAGATCATCGACATCTGCAGCCAGAGCAACTACCAGTACATCACCAACTTTGAATGGTCAGTCTCTTAGCCAGTAACTCCACAGTAGCTTTGTCTTATGTATCAACCCCAAATAGACTTCCAATCTGGCACATGTCACTGAACTGCACCTCTCCTTATCTGCTTGACAGGTATATCAGTATTCTGGTGGAGCTCACCCGATTAGAGGGCACGCGGCATGGCCATCTCATCGCCTCTCAGATGCTCGATGTTGCTATTCGGGTTAAAGCCATCCGGGTCTTTGCTGTTGCTCAAATGGCCACTCTGCTGGACAACGCCCACCTGCTGACTGGCAACATGCAACGAAACGGCATCTGTGAAGTGTTGTACGCTGCAGCCTGGATCTGCGGCGAGTTCTCAGAGTATGTTGATTTCTCCCATTGGAATGCAGTTATTTTAACGCTGGTATAAGAAGACATAAGTATATAAGTCCAACACAGTTATCTGTCCTTTAGTAAACAATAGTAAAACAGCAGACCTGCATAAAGCTTTCATGAGTGTAAAGTGATAGTAAGATATCCCATTACCTCAGTTGTCTGTGATAATGAATCTATAGGGAAATGACTGACAGTTTTGCTCAGATCCTGTGCTTCCCACTCTTGTGTTTCCCTACTCTGTTATCGTTCTAGTACAAGCTAACCCGGCCCTAGCACCTTAACCTAACAGAAATTTTCTTCACACGTACAGCAGAGCTAATCCATCTCTCTAAATTGGACTCAGTGACACATGTGGTGTCTCTTAATTCACAAATATTAAATGAATAGTAGGATTCTTGTTGGTAAAAAAATGTCTGGAATATCATGGATCTTCAGATGGAAACATTATCCAACATGTTTCATGCACTTGTTGCATTAGATGGTAATTATGCACTACCTTTGGTCTACAGCAAGCCCAAATGTATAGTCCTACTAATACTAATACTGTATATGGTTGTAACTTATGAGTGTAGGGAGTAGTAAACCAGGAATAACAGAAATGCTCCTCCTCCACTTAGACACCTGGAGAACCCTATGCAGACGCTGGAGGCCATGCTACGGCCAAAGGTGGCCACCCTACCAGGTCACATACAGGCAGTGTATGTGCAGAATGCAGCCAAGCTATTTGCAACCGTGCTGAAGAGCCAGGAGGGGAACACGGACAGCACAACCGCGCAGGAAACCAGCCAGCTGATGATAGACAGGTTACCGCTGTTTGTCCAGAGCGCCAACCTTGAGGTGCAAGAGAGGGTAAGAGAGGAAGAGCTACATATTTCAGAGGCATAAGTCACATGTTTGTTTGTTTTTCTTTTGCCAAAACCAGTACATATGTTTACTTATGACCTCTTGACCTTTGGCATTACGTACCTCACAAGGTTACTCCCTGCATACACATCTGATAGATACCTGTGCTAATTTACATGTTTGACATACTGTCAATGTCTGCAGGCGTCTTGCATCCTGCAGCTTGTCAAGTACATCCAGAAACTGCAGCAGAAAGATGTAGAGGTAGCAGAGGAAGTCAGCGCTCTGTTTGCTGGAGAACTCAACCCTGTAGCCCCCAAGGCACAGAAGAAAGTGCCTGTTCCTGAAGGGTATGTTAGCGAACACACACACACACACACTAAAAATGCAATATTAAAGTTAGACATCACTTCATTTTAAAGCTTGTTCAGTAAAATCCAAGGCATAACTGAATTGATACATTCCTATGTTTGTGTTTGAGTCTTGAACTGTGAGGTGTAACTGAGTTTTTTTCTGCAGTCTGGACCTGGATGCCTGGATCAACGAGCCTCCATCTGAGAGCGAGTCTGAGGATGAGCAGCCCAAGGCTATTTTTGCCAAGGAGGAGCCAAAACACTCCCGCCCCCGTCATACAGAGGTGGACGAGAAGGAGTTGGCAAGAGTAAGCTCATCAATGATTGTAGCTTTTGCGGATTTCAACAAGGATTATTGTTTCACAAGTAGTTCAGAGCTACAATACTGCATGTTTTAAAAAAAAAAATATATATATATATATATATTTTTGAACTGAAATATTTGATCTTAACAGCTTTTTGGAGGTTATTTGAAAATATTATTATGTCACTCAAATGCCATTCATACCTGGAAATGCTCAAGACATTCATATAAAATACAAAAATTAGACAAATGTGATTGTCCATGTAGCTGTAATCATGCATATTCTATCCAAAACAAATAATACGAGCAATATTTACCTTCTCAGAGTTCTACTGTCAGTAAATCTGGTTTCCCATGTGGTTCCCCTCTCATGCTATAACCAAGGCACGCTTTTCTTCATTGATTTAATTCATGTTGCTGTTTGTCCCTAATCCCAGAGGAGAGAAGCCAGAAAGCAGGAGCAAGCCAACAACCCATTCTACATCAAGGCCTCCCCATCGTCTCAGAAGGTTGGTTTACCAGTCATCACTATTTTTTAAGTACAGTATGCATGTCTCTCTTTAATCTAGTCTGTTTAAAACCTGACTTGTATAAATAAAAATATATATATATATACAGTGTATTGAATAAATGTAGTCAGACTTTTGTGTGAAATGTATACACTACCAAACCGTGTTTTCAGCATGTTTTAAACCAATTTTTTTTTCTATGCAGGTTTACCAGGACACCCCAGGAGTGGAGCACATCCCAGTCGTGCAGATTGACCTCAGTGTGCCTCTCAAAGTCCCAGGTAGGATACTACTACAAAACACTAATGTCACACTCATGACTCCTAATATTATGTCAATGGTTTGCTTTTCTGTCATTGTAGTAGAAATCATGCTATATATAATGCCAATGCTGTAATGGTTCAGGGTTAGTTAATTACTAGTTTTCTTTCTCATCATCTGCTCATACCTTCTCTGCTGTTGTTTCTTTTTAAACTTGGATGATTCTTAAAATATTATATATTACTTGTTTTTTTTTAGTATCTGTCTTTTTATAATGTGGCCATGGTGTTCCCCTGTCCCACAGGTCTACCTATGTCTGACCAGTACGTCAAGCTGGAGGAGGAGCGCCGGCAGAAAGAGAGGGCAGAGAAGAAGAAGAAGGAGAAGAAGAAGAGGAAAGAAAAGCGCACTGGACGAGGGAAGAAACATGATTCTGGCCCGGAGAGCGAGGAGGACATCACGCCTGCGCACATGGTTGACATAGTTACGGAGGAGATGCCAGAGGTATGCTGGAGCTGTGTAAACATCAAAATAAGTTTATAAGAAAACATTAGAATTAATGTTATGAATAGTAAGACACACTTAAAAAGCCTGAATCATGGGTCATAAAATGGGGAAATGTGTTAAAAACAATTTTTTTTTTCTCCTACCAGTTGTGGTTTTCATGTTATTAAAATGATTCCAAATGTAGAGCAACATATCAGTTTTGGATGGATGGATTGAAAATCCTCAAATTATAATACTCTTTACACATCAGTCTGACCTTGTTATTGTTTCAGTACAGTAATTCCAGCTGTGAGAAACTGTGACTGTGGAAATGTATCTGTCAGAATTAAATACAGCCATTGCTTTATTTGTTTCTCAGCTCTGAGACTAGAAGTCGGCATCTCAACAGATGTCTTCACATTCTCTGTGTGTATCATTGTAATCAATGAGTTTAGAAAAGATGTTAAGGCTCCTTTATTGATTTCCAACCTCTCATTGCTTCAGAATGCCTTACCCAGTGATGATGATGACAAAGACCCCAATGACCCTCACAAAGCTCTGGACATCGACCTGGACAAGTGAGTTGACACTATATAGATCCTAACGCATAACATATGCACAGACCTTTGTATAAATTTCAAATTACTTTTAGTGCACAATGCTTAAGTTGTAGAAACCCATCATTAATATGTCTAAGCCAATCAACCAGTCATTGAAACTTTGATTTTCAGCCCAAATCTGAAAAAGCTGAGGAACACTGAAGCTTATATGAATTGGATGTTTTCTCGTCTTAAGTAATTCAGCATTGATTCCTGATTATATCTTGAGCTTCCCGGCCACAGCGTCACAGCCGATGTGCCTTGGCCCTTTCCCTCCTTTGACTCCTTCTGATGGCGTTCTGCTTTCTGCTTCCTCTTTTCTATGCCTACACACACCCATTACTGCCTCTCTGTGTGGGCAGCTTGGTGGAAACGGCTGGGCGCAGGTGAGTAGCACTCCAGCCACAGGACCTGGGCTCCAACATGTACATGGACTGCCTCTCTCTTTTCTCTTTCTCTTAACAAATAGCTGTCTTGCTCCTCTCGCTAACATAGCTGTCCTTTCTTTACTCATTTGGAGTTTGCTGTACCTGCTTCCTTTTGCTCTTCTTTCCTTTTATTTTCAATAGCTATTGTTTCATTGTAGCTTTTGACCTAGTATACTATATAGTATGCCTTTTCTCTTACCTTGCTTCCATTCTTTTTAAACTTGTATAAGCTTGACAATATCAGCAGCTGTTTCTAAACAAACAACTCTATAATTTCCCTGCCCATAAAAGAGATGTCTCTTTGATAAAAGTGACAGTTTCCTAGAAAAAGACAAATTTTAAGTGGCTGCTGCTGATCTTCTCAGGACTTAATCTTTCCCCACCTGTCCTCCTGGAATAGGTTCCTAAAAGCATTTTGGCACTTGTTTTTCTATGAAAAACTTTGCTCAAAGTTCCCAGATTCTCCCCAGTTGAGTTTGTTAGACTAGTGATGCCTCCAAATTCTCACTAGCTGTTTTCTAAAACAAACATCCTCATTGTCTGCCCTTGGTGGAAATGACAAACATGTGTGCCCTTAGATCAATGCTGTAATTTAGATTATTGAAATGGTTTAAGTACTACTGAGTTAAACCCATGTTGTTGACTAAGCAGTGAAGAAGAGTAGCAATTGTGTAGTAGAGTACTTTGAACATCTGGAGATGACTATATAGCCGTACATTTACATTCATATCTGTAACTTTATTTTACAGAAAATTGGCCTCAATAGTAATGACTCTGTCATGTTTTCTCAGACTTAAACTGATTAAAGTTACAGTGCGGAAAAAAAGACAATTAAAAACGTACATTGTATGTATTACTGCTATGGTATGCTAATGACAGAGTAGTAGTGTGTCTTTATAGAGAGGAGCCAGCAGGGGGCTGCAGTGAATGTGGTTACTACTTACAAGGGCCAGGCTTTGGGGAAATAAACTTTACAGCTCATATCAGTTCAATATGGAGGAATTTATTAGTGTAGTTTCTAGCTGTCTGGGAATGTCCAGGACTTCCAGCTCTGCCAGATGAATGGCTTAACTCAATGCTTTGAATGAGTCCTGGCTGCCACACACTGCAGAATATGTGCCTGAATTCAATAGGTTGCTGCACCCTACAAGCCTTGTTCACCTTTTCTAACAAATTAATGCTCATTAAAAGAATGAAGAAATTTTTCAGATGATAACACTAACTCCAGATGGATGTCATAAATCCTCATCCAAGCAAAGTTCAGACGTGTATCTGTACTCTTTTGTTTGTCCAGGCCCCTTGCAGACAGTGAGAAGCTACCAGTCAGGTCACACCGTGCGGCAGAGGCTCCAAAAAGCCCAGCAGAAGATGGAGATGCAGAGAGTGCTGCCACACAGGCACCCAAGAAGAAGAGCGGCAAAGAAAAGAGGGAGAAGAAGAAAGATAAAGACAGTGATAGGAAGGTGAGGTTAAAATGCCTTTTTTTTTATGTCTCAAGGATTATCCTCCTTTCTTGCTGGAAACCACACTCGCCTCATTCTGTCCAGCTGACGAAACTGCTTCTTAAAACCAGTAAATCAGATTATAGGGAGCAGTTTGAGTGAGGGAAGAACAACGACGAGCTGTCAACCACTTTGGTGTGATGACTCAGCAGTTGTGTTTCTCAATCTTACTGTGACACAGAGCTGAATTTAATCTCCTGTTTTTGCAGAAGAGCAAAGAAGAGAAGAAGAAGAAAAAACACAAACATGAAGAAAAGGAGGAGGATCTTCTGGGGGGTCAGGCAGACGAGTCCGTGGTCCAATCAGAAGAAACCAGTGAGGTGGCAGCGCCGCCCACTTCCACCAGTGCTGAGGTATACACTTATAAAAGGGTGGAGCATGGCTGTTTTCTACCTAGCAACAGAGTTTGTATCTAATATTTTATTTAATGCAAAAACCTGATTAAATTAAATTATCTGATCTAAAATTCATAATTATGAATGACTTTAAGATAACATTATACATAGTCTACAATTTCTGCTAAAAGGTTACACGCAAACGGATATCTTTGATCATTTTCATTGACTCAGCGCTTCCATTGCTTCTTCCCAGCCTCTCTTTCAGTCAGCTTTAGAGATCAAGTATCAGTTTCCTCGTAGCCGACTGTGCAGTCTCTTGCCAAATACTTGATTTATTCATGAAACAGAACGGTGTAATCTCTGTATCCTTTTTCATGAATAGTAGTAAGATACAGAACCTGTTTGGCCCTCACCCCTCTCACCGCCTCGCATTCCTTTCCCTCCCTTCCTCTTCTAGGTTTCGGATCTGGATTTCTGGCTCTCAAACGCTCCAGTGCCCTCTAACACCCAGGTTGAGTCACCACCCCACCTCTCTCTCTCTCTTTCTTCCCCTCACCTCCCCAGTTCCCAAATTCTTCATTCATAACTCCCATGTTTTATTGATGTGGCTCATACGTTCATTTTGGCCATGCATTCTCCCTCTATTGCCTCTCAGTATGGATCAGTTGTTTTTTCTCATCTTCCACACCTCAACTTTTTGACACAACTTCCTCTCTTTCACAGGTCACATAACACTTTTCCTCTCCCATTTTCCAGCCCCCCTCTGTTTTCTAGCATGTGTGTGTTTGTCTCACACTGCCAGTGGTTCTCTTCCTCAGCTTTTGTTTGCTCGCTGGATGTCGTGTCGGTCTTGAAGTCAAAGTGGTTGTTGTTGTGTTGGTGGTGGTGATAAGTAAGTGCAGATTGTCTGAGGTTCTCTGGAATCTGGCCTGGAGTCAGTTCCTTTTGTCACTGTTACCACTGCGTCACCACATGTGTGCTCTGACTGCTTCCTCTGTGGTGGGGTCACGCCTGTCTTTGTTGCTGTTTGATGTTTTTAGTTGTGCACATAGAAACAGGAAACACCCTTTCAGATATTAAATTAAAAATATTGTTTGAAGTAGGGTCAAGGTAAAGGTAACCTAAGGATAAGTACTCTATGAAGCAGTATTTTATGAATGAGTTTGCATTTTATTAGACTGCAGATGAATGCACACATACAATAGTTGACTGTGGTAAGGCACCAGGAAACGTAGAAATGTGCCAACAAATACAGTGAGGAAGAAGGCCACTAGCTAGTAGAGATGAATGTAAACAATTCAGGACTGAAAATAATCACAGAATTGGCTTTGCAAATGTTTCATGAGCATGGACATGCATTCAGCTTGTTTAAACCATGCTACATTGCTTTTGACATTAAACATAGATGTTAGCGCAGGCTTTGCACCTTCCATACTATCTCGTCTTTAGATATAGGGTGAGTTCAGTAAAATCAGGTCTGTCAGGTATTTTGTTTTGAGGAATTCTGATTTCAATCATGTGAGCTATTAGCCCCAAAGTAACAGCTAACCTAGAAACAGGACCTTTCAAAGACATGCCTCAACATGCCTTGGTGGAAGACTTGTTTTTGTATTGGCTGTCACTCGAGAAAAACATTAGAATTAGACCTAGAGAGATTACAGTACTCATAGGTTATCACTAAGATCCTCAGGCTCTTAACTATGGGAGCAGCAGCTTGTATGGTTGGTTAGTACAGCTGATCTTGCACATAACATACTTGTTGGTTTTGTCGGGCAGGTTCATTTGTGGTTTAGCTCATTTGGCTGGTTAGTATTGTTGCATGCAACACATGAGCAACTCAGGTTTGTGTTTGTGGTATCACAGAGCTCAGTAGTTTGCAGCTGATCATGAATGACTTTTTTATGAATGGGATAACTCACTAACTTCACCTACCTCTATCAACACAGAAGTGGCACACTGCTGTTGTTGTTGCATGCTATGGATGCTCTTGCTAATGCCTTTATGTGTTTGTGTTTTTGTGTGTGTGTGTGTGTGTGTGTGTGTGTGTGTGTGTGTGGGTGTGTGTGGTGTGTGTGTGTGTGTGTGTGTGTGAACAGGAAGCAGCTACAGTAGCAGCAGCAGAAGCTGCCCCTGTGCCCAAGGTGGAATCGGGCACAGCGCCAAACTCAGAGCCTGATGAACCCAAAGACACTGAAATGGAGGAGACTGTGAGTCACCACTGATGATGCGATAATTACAAAGTAGAAAGTTTGGCTATGGTGCTAGAGATCCCAGTTCAGAGTGACCTGACAGGATGCAGCACATTGGCAGCTCTTCTTCTTCTCACAAGTCTGTGTAAATGATGACCAGAGACCTGCCATTTCGAATGTAGTCTCTAGGGAAATATTTCTACCAGTAGCCAGGTTTCATTACAGATTCAGTTTTAAATGTCTAGAATTTCTCATAAATTGTCTCTGTCTTCCCTGTGGGTTTTCAATGATAAGAAATCCTCCAAACACAAGAAGAAGAAGCAGAAAAAGGAGAAGGAAGAGAAGGAGAAGAAAAAGAAGAAGAAGCATCATCACCACCACCACCACAGTGACGGAGGTGGAGAGGAGTCGGTGCAGAATGGCACCGTGGAGGAGGAAGAGCCTCTGCCGGTCAGTGTTTTTTCATCAGCGTTTAACAGCCTGATGTCACCAGTGTGAATGAAAACTGAATATGACTCATGAATGTTTTTATTTTCTGCATTGAGAGTAAAGTTGAGAATCATTTTGTAGGATTGGCCCAATGTAGTGGTGTTCCACTCAGATGTGTGAGAATAACCATCCACTTCATGTTGATGTCTATAGCATTATTTATATTTAAATGTTTTCATCATTGCAAGAAATAATGATTTCTGAATTTCTGAATGCGTCATTCTGTTCTTTTATCCTGATTTAATATTGTTGCGTGGTCGAAAAAAAAACAAGACACTGACCTCAAAGCCCCAATTAACTTAATGCTACATGTAGCCCGCATGATCTTCCTCGCTCCCACTGTTTAAACCTACTTACCACTGCAGACACACACACTCTGCCTTGCATGTTATGCGTCAGCCAGGTAGAAGCAGCTCCTGTTGCCTAGTTAGCATTTGACTGACAGAGAATGCCTGATCTGACCTGAGCTCGTCTCATTTTTCAGCCCATGTCCAATTACTGCCTGCTGGCTGAGAACTCCTACATCAAGATGGTGAGTGATGGCGAATGGGATGTTGCTGAAGAAAATTTCTGGTTTTTTACTCATCATTTTCACCATTTGGCCTTATTTTGGTCATAACAGTTAATCGTTTATTATCATTAAAGATATAATCAATATCACTGCTGTTAATATCAGATTATATACATTGCTTATTAGCCCGATTTGATCATGTTTATATCCTTTCATTCACTTTACTATATGGAAGGATGATGAAGAGGTTTGCACTAGAAATGGGTTTGCTCGCTTTATGACAACACACATTGTTGTCAGATTACTGAAAAGGAGAAATGTGATTGGCCACATATGATGTTTGCCCTCAGCTGACTTGTTGCTATGGCACAGCATACTCGTGTCTCTACAATAAATTAATAAGTACAATGTTATAATAATAACATCCAGGTTCTGGGAAAAATCTGACTTGTTCCTCAACACTGAGCAAATTGTAACCTTTACACTGTTACTCTGCATAGACAAACGTGCAAATGTTCATGTTTAGGATATTTATATTAATGTACAAGTTATGTTAGGCCCCAGTAGCAGATCTCTAATTTCTCTCCCTCTCTTCAAAGATGATAGAAGATGCTGATCAGGTATTGGTTAAAGTTCTGTCAGTGACAGAATATTATTAAAACTCTTGTTTAGATGTGTTTCTTTGTATTCTTGTTACTCTTCACAGACTGGCCTCTGGGGCAGTTTAGGTTAATGTGTCCACAGCACAGCAGCATTGCATCAGTTTCTGAGAATGATTCTGTCCTTTTGATTTTCTCCTTGTGCTGAGACTGGTTTCTTGAAAAACAGTGATGTGTGCTTTGGTGTTGGGTTGATGAATTGGATTTGCTGTGTTTTCTGCCTGTTCCCTCTAAATAATTATTGGTCAAATTAAAAAAATAAAATAAAAAAATAAAAATACACAGCCTGAGTTTAAACAGTAATTCCACTTGCATATAATTTATTTAATAAAAATAATTTTCTTCTCCCCCCCCCCCCCCCCCCCCCGTCTAAGGTATATGACATCCAGGGGAACCTGCAGGACGGCAGTCAGGTCGTGGTGTCTGTCATATTTGAAAACAAGTGTGACAGCTTCCTCAAATCCATGGAGTTCAACGTCCTGGACTCTCTCAACTCCAAGCTGCAGAGGCCAGAGGGCTCGGGTCCACATGATGGTCTCACTGTCCCTTTCCAACTTCCACCAGGTTGGTGAATGAATGCACATCTGTAATACAAGAGATGGTTTACAACAACAATTATAATATACAGATTTTTGCACTTTATGTAGTGTGTTCACAATATTGCTCTCAAATGGTGCATATTTCAAACCTCACTTTGGGAAGTGTTGTTAAGTCTGATCAAGTAACTGTAACCTTTTCTCTTGTGGTCAGGGGTGTCCAATGAGGCGCGATTTGTCTTCACTGTGCAGAGCATTGTGATGTCACAGAAACTGAAGGGAACACTCACCTTCATAGTCAAGGTTGGTCAGAAAATACATACATACACACAGCAAAAACAAACATTGACACATGTCAATGTGTCACTATGTCACTGATTATCTTTATTTGTTGTTGTGGTGTGTTCCCCCAGAATGAGGAGGACTCCACTCATGAGAAACTGGACTTCAAACTGCACTTTACCTGCACCTCCTACCTAATCACTACTCCTTGCTACAGGTTGGTGATTACATTTTTTTTTTTTTTTTTTTTTGTGGGTAGAGGAAATGTCACTGTATCACAAAAAAACATATTGATTTATCCTCTGAGCACCATGAATATTAGCACTAAAAGGAACGAAATTTTGGCTATTCTTTTTTGAGTTGTCTTGGCTCTTGGTCCTGGACAAGGTGAAATTGAAAACTGATTTGTTTCTGTTTGGTTAGTGATGCATTTGCAAAGCTGCTGGAATCAGGGGACCTGAAGGGCAGCTCTGTCAGACTGGAGGGAGTGAACATGCCCTTCCACCACCTACTGGCCAGGATCTGCTTCCATCACCACTTCTCTGGTACATATACACCAGGACATGTACTGTTTGTCTCAAGTGACAGACTTTTGTCCTAAAACAAGTAACAAAATGACCAAATGGGTAAAGTGTTGCACATTCAGAATACAGTAGGAGTGTTATTCAAGATAAGCATCATAATAATCGCACGCAATTCTTCTGAGCATTGCTGACAATTTTGTTTTCTTGTGTCTTGTTTGACCAGTTGTGGAGAGGATCGACTCCTGTGCCTCTATGTACAGCAGGTCTATCCAGGGTCACCATGTCTGTCTGCTGGTCAAAACTGTAAGTGAACAAGTGAAATTGCTCCTTTATCATCTGTTCAACAGTAGCTTGAGATATTCAAAACCAAATTGTTGTTGTTGCCCCACTGATGAATAATAAATACAAAACAGGACATTTTCTGATAATGACCTTGACCTTGTCTGTCTCCCACTCTCTTTCTCCCAGTCTGGTCAGACGGTGTCCATTGACGCTAAATGTGACGAGCCGACGCTGCTTGGGAATGTGCTGGATGAGATCAAGCAGACCTTCTCTCAGTGCTGATTGTGTCTGACAGCCCCAGGGTGCCCCCAACCAGGCCACATCACCACCCCTCCCTCGCTGTAACACAACATAATCATGTTACGAAACACTGCGGCTGGCACTTCAATTATCGCCCTATTTATTAGTCCTGAGGTTCGCAAGATTTCTTTCCCCTTACCTTCTACGTCAGTGTCCCACACTCTGTTGTTCTTCTGCACTCTGAGCTCTGTGGTCACTCCCCGACACTTGATGTTGTTTTACAGACTCACCGTGTACATGCTCCGTCTCCTCTGCAATGCACTTTCATTTTTACTTCCTGGTTTTCGACCCCTAACAGCCACCCTTTTCCACCCGACTTTGACTCTACTGAGCTCCTGTTTCTGGATGCCCGGCATCCTCTGCTCTTTCCTGTGTACCTTTCCACCCTCTACTCTGTCGGCAATTCAGTCTATGACAGTCATGTAATGTAATGTTGACAACTGGACTTTTGCCGTTGATGGTTGAATTGTGTTTTTACTGTTTTGAAGTTTTTTTTTGTCTTTGGTTTGTTTTTGTTTGTTGTATCTGTCTAATTTTTTTGTCTAAAGCCTGTCTGCGCCTTTGTCTCGCCCCCTTCTTTCTGCTCACTAAACATCTGTGTGTGTGCTGCTCATCTGTTTAGGCCTGGAAAAACCATGTGACTGACTCTTTTTCAGACTGATCCTAGCTGGAAAAATTGGGGACTCTGTAGTGAGGATAGTGCAGACATGAAACCAAAGCTACATTTAAGGCATGGGTCTTTAACTACTATCAGAGCTGTTTGCCCTACTTGCCTTTTGGCAAGGCTCAGAGCAGATCTGCTAGTGTTAGTTTAACA